>NW_027315812.1:32644167-32724167 GCF_026437365.1 Eucyclogobius newberryi
GGTGCATGTGTGTGTGGTGCATGTGTGTGGTGCATGTGTGTGTGGTGCATGTGTGTGTGTGTGCATGTGTGTGTGGTGCATGTGTGTGGTGCATGTGTGTGTGGTGCATGTGTGTGCGGTGCATGTGTGTGTGGTGCATGTGTGTGGTGCATGTGTGTGTGGTGCATGTGTGTGTGTGTGCATGTGTGTGTGGTGCATGTGTGTGTGTGGTGCATGTGTGTGTGGTGCATGTGTGCGGTGCATGTGTGTGTGTGTGGTGCATGTGTGTGTGGTGCATGTGTGTGGTGCATGTGTGTGGTGCATGTGTGTGTGTGGTGTGTGGTGCATGTGTGTGTGTGGTGTGTGGTGCATGTGTGTGTGGTGCATGTGTGTGTGTGTGCATGTGTGTGTGGTGCATGTGTGTGTGTGGTGTGTGGTGCATGTGTGTGTGTGTGGTGCATGTGTGTGTGTGGTGTGTGGTGCATGTGTGTGTGTGTGGTGCATGTGTGTGTGTGTGCATGTGTGTGTGGTGCATGTGTGTGTGTGTGCATGTGTGTGTGGTGCATGTGTGTGGTGCATGTGTGCGGTGCATGTGTGTGGGTTCAAGTCCCGCCCTCACATTTACCTGCTGTCTGTCCCCTCTCTCTCCCCCTTTCACGCTGTAACTGTCCTGTTCAAAAAGTAAATAAAGTTGCTGCTCTGTGGACGGCTCCTGGACGTCCGTGTGCATTGTGTCCAGTAGCGGTGAGGTCCCTGTGCTAAACACACGATGCAGAAGGAGCAGCGCGCGAGGAACAGAGTGAAGTGTGAATCTGAAGAACATAAATCTGAGAATCTCTTCTGCTCTGGACCAGAACAAGGTCCGGGTCAGATCCATGGTCCGGCGTCTCAGAGGCCCTCACACAATGTGTGATCATCACCTTCAGTCACATCTTTATTGTGGAGGATGTTAAATGCAGTGGGTCCAAACATGTCCTCACGCAGCCAATGAGCGGCCGCGTCCCTCCGGCCGATGGCGCGTGTGAGCTCAGGGGGCGGGGCTCAGTGTAGTTCGGTTGCACCGCAGCGCACACACAATGGCTGCTCGAAAGAGGGGAAAGCAAACAATTTTCAGGCCCGCCGCGTCTCGCAAAAAATATGAGAAAAAAATTATTAAAAATTCGGAAAATAGTTGAAAGTCCAGAAAAACTCGACCAAAACGATGTTAAAGCATCCAGGGTAAGTTTGACGTAAATGAAGTGAGCGGTTACGCTGTATTTGAATTAAAATATCGGGGTTGTTTCAATTAGGAGAGAGGGGTGAGCGGGGGAAAGAGTGTTAATCAGGAGTGAGTTTGAGAGCGGTGACCGGAGGCGAGCGCCGCACTGTCCGCGGGGACAAGCGGCTCCGGGGCGGCGGGACAAGCGCTGACACTCGCGGCGGAGGCAGCGGAGGCGGCGGGGGAAAGTTCCACACAAGTTGATTTGGAAACGGGCGCAATAACAACGGCATCGCGCGGGCTGCGGCGCGGCACCGGAGCAAAGTGTGTCCACATCCGCGACACTGCGGCTCCAGCGGCGCTTCAACGCACCGGGGAACCGCGTCTGAACCGGACCGCACATGGAGCCAGAGTCCCGCACATGACACTCACACACACACACACACACACACTCACACACACACACACACACACACACACATGCACACTCGCACGTGCACACACACACACAATCACTTACACACACTCACTCACACACACACACACTCACACACACACACACACACACACACACACACACACACACACACACAATCACACACACACACACACTCACACACACACACACACACACACAATCACTTACACACACTCACACACACACACTCACACACACACACACACTCACACTCACACACACTCAAACACACACTCACACACACACACACACACACACACACACACACACTCAAACAATCACACACACACAATCACACACACACACACACTCACACACACACACACACACACACAATCACTTACACACACTCACACACACACACACACTCAAACAATCACACACACACAATCACACACACACACACACTCACACACACACACACACACACACACACAATCACTTACACACACTCACACACACACACACACACTCACACACACACACACTCACACTCACACACACTCAAACACACACTCACACACACTCACACACACACTCACACACACACACACACACACACACTCAAACAATCACACACACACACACACACACACTCACACAATCATACAGACCCTCCTCTGACCACTCTGCTGTGGCTGTGAGAAAGTTCAGAGCAGTTTCACCAAATATTTCTCTTTCGATCAAATATTCACTTCACCTTCAAAGTTGTGCTTCAGAGCTTCAGAGCCTCAGAGCCTCCTGCAGGTCACTCACACTGTAACTGGACCAGAGTCACCACTGAAGCAGTGTTCTGATAACACATGTTACACACACATCATGTTACACACATGACATTAATGTTACACACACATGGCATTAATGTTACACACACATGACATTAATGTTACACACACATGACATTAATGCTACACACATGACATTAATGTCACACACACATGACATTAATGTTACACACACATGACATTAATGTTACACACACATGACATTAATGTTACACACACATGACATTAATGTTACACACATGACATTAATGTTACACACATGATATTAATGTTACACACACATGACATTAATGTTACACACACATGACATTAATGTTACACACATGACATTAATGTCACACACATGACATTAATGTTACACACACATGACATTAATGTCACACACACATGACATTAATGTTACACACACATGACATTAATGTCACACACACATGACATTAATGTTACACACATGACATTAATGTCACACACACATGACATTAATGTTACACACATGACATTAATGTCACACACACATGACATTAATGTTACACACATGACATTAATGTCACACACACATGACATTAATGTCACACACACATGACATTAATGTTACACACATGACATTAATGTCACACACACATGACATTAATGTCACACACACATAATGTTACACACATGAAATTAATGTTACACACACATGACATTAATGTTACACACACATCATATTAATGTTACACACACATGACATTAATGTTACACACACATGACATTAATGTTACACACACATCATATTAATGTTACACACACATGACATTAATGTTACACACACATCATATTAATGTCACACACACATGACATTAATGCTACACACATGACATTAATGTTACACACACATGACATTAATGTTACACACACATGACATTAATGTCACACACACATGACATTAATGTTACACACACATGACATTAATGTTACACACACATGACATTAATGTTACACACACATGACATTAATGTCACACACACATGACATTAATGTTACACACACATGACATTAATGTCACACACACATGACATTAATGTTACACACATGACATTAATGTTACACACACATGACATTAATGTCACACACACATGACATTAATGTCACACACACATGACATTAATGTCACATGTTTTCATAGGCCTACCTCCTGTTTCTTGTCTGTGCCATTTTACACTTGAAACTGATTTATTGATTCTGATCTGAGCCTCCTGCTGGTGACTCAGGGCGTAGGCCTCCTCCTGCTGGTGACTCAGGGTGTAGGCCTCCTCCTCCTGCTGGTGACTCAGGGCGTAGGCCTCCTCCTCCTGCTGGTGACTCAGGGCGTAGGCCTCCTCCTGCTGGTGACTCAGGACGAGGCCTCCTGCTGGTGACTCAGGGTGTAGGCCTCCTCCTGCTGGTGACTCAGGGTGTAGGCCTCCTCCTGGTGACTCAGGACGAGGCCTCCTGCTGGTGACTCAGGGCGTAGGCCTCCTCCTGCTGGTGACTCAGGGCGTAGGCCTCCTGTTGGTGACTTAGGGCGTAGGCTTCCTCCTGCTGGTGACTCAGGGCGTAGGCCTCCTCCTGCTGGTGACTCAGGGCGTAGGCCTCCTCCTGGTGACTCAGGGCGTAGGCCTCCTCCTGCTGGTGACTCAGGGCGTAGGCCTCCTGTTGGTGACTCAGGGCGTAGGCCTCCTCCTGCTGGTGACTCAGGGAGTAGGCCTCCTGTTGGTGACTCAGGGCGTAGGCCTCCTCCTGCTGGTGACTCAGGGTGTAGGCCTCCTCCTGGTGACTCAGGACGAGGCCTCCTGCTGGTGACTCAGGGCGTAGGCCTCCTCCTGCTGGTGACTCAGGGCGTAGGCCTCCTGTTGGTGACTTAGGGCGTAGGCTTCCTCCTGCTGGTGACTCAGGGCGTAGGCCTCCTCCTGCTGGTGACTCAGGGCGTAGGCCTCCTCCTGGTGACTCAGGGCGTAGGCCTCCTCCTGCTGGTGACTCAGGGCGTACGCCTCCTGCTGGTGACTCAGGGCGTACGCCTCCTGCTGGTGACTCAGGGCGTACGCCTCCTGCTGGTGACTCAGGGCGTACGCCTCCTGCTGGTGACTCAGGGCGTACGCCTCCTGCTGGTGACTCAGGGCGTACGCCTCCTGCTGGTGACTCAGGGCGTACGCCTCCTGCTGGTGACTCAGGGCGTACGCCTCCTGCTGGTGACTCAGGGCGTATGCCTCCTGCTGGTGACTCAGGGCGTAGGCCTCCTGGTAGAACATGCAGTAGGCTTGTGTTCTCTGGATTCACTCAGCCTCTCTGTGTTGCAGGCCTGTGGGCTCGGACCCGTCTGACCTGATCACACTGGACAGATTGCTCCGCCCACCACACTTGTAGAAACCATGGCGACCGGACCCCGGGCTTCTGGCGAGCAGGTGCTGGAGGTGTCCAGCGGGAGGCGCAGGAGAGCTGAGGGCAAACCCAAGAAGAACTTCTGCTGCCAGCAGTGCCAGAAGGCCTTCAACAGTGTGGAGAAGCTGAAGGTGCACTCGTACTCACACAGCGGAGAGAGACCATTCAGCTGTTCACAGCCCGACTGCTCCAAGGCCTTTGTGTCCAAGTACAAGCTGCTCCGGTACTGACCGGGACACTCACTGCACCGACACTCACTGCACCGGGACACTCACTGCACCGGGACACTCAATGCACCGACACTCACTGCACCGGGACACTCACTGCACCGGGACACTCACTGCACCGGGACACTCACTGCACCGACACTCACTGCACCGGGACACTCACTGCACCGGTACACTCACTGCACCGGTACACTCACTGCACCGGTACACTCACTGCACCGGGACACTCACTGCACCGGGACACTCAATGCACCGGGACACTCACTGCACCGGTACACTCACTGCACCGGGACACTCACTGCACCGATACACTCACTGCACCGGGACACTCACTGCACCGGGACACTCACTGCACCGGGACACTCACTGCACCGGTACACTCACTGCACCGGGACACTCACTGCACCGGGACACTCACTGCACCGGGACACTCACTGCACCGGGACACTCACTGCACCGGTACACTCGCTGCACCGGGACACTCACTGCACCGACACTCACTGCACCGGGACACTCACTGCACCGACACTCACTGCACCGGGACACTCACTGCACCGACACTCGCTGCACCGACACTCGCTGCACCGACACTCGCTGCACCGACACTCACTGCACCGACACTCACTGCACCGGGACACTCGCTGCACCGGGACACTCACTGCACCGGGACACTCACTGCACCGGGACACTCAATGCACCGACACTCACTGCACCGGGACACTCACTGCACCGCGACACTCACTGCACCGGGACACTCACTGCACCGGGACACTCAATGCACCGGGACACTCACTGCACCGGTACACTCACTGCACCGGGACACTCACTGCACCGATACACTCACTGCACCGGGACACTCACTGCACCGGTACACTCACTGCACCGGGACACTCACTGCACCGGGACACTCAATGCACCGGGACACTCACTGCACCGGTACACTCACTGCACCGGGACACTCACTGCACCGATACACTCACTGCACCGGGACACTCACTGCACCGGTACACTCACTGCACCGGGACACTCACTGCACCGGGACACTCACTGCACCGACACACTCACTGCACCGACACTCACTGCACTGACACTCGCTGCACCGGGACACTCGCTGCACCGGGACACTCGCTGCACCGGGACACTCGCTGCACTGGGACACTCACTGCACCGACACTCGCTGCACCGGTACACTCGCTGCACCGGTACACTCACTGCACCGACACTCACTGCACCGGGACACTCACTGCACCGGGACACTCACTGCACCGACACACTCACTGCACCGGTACACTCACTGCACCGGGACACTCACTGCACCGGGACACTCACTGCACCGGTACACTCACTGCACCGGGACACTCACTGCACCGGGACACTCACTGCACCGACACTCACTGCACCGACACTCACTGCACCGGGACACTCGCTGCACCGGGACACTCGCTGCACCGGTACACTCATTGCACCGACACTCACTGCACCGGGACACTCGCTGCACCGGGACACTCGCTGCACCGGGACACTCGCTGCACCGGGACCCTCTCTGCACCGGGACACTCACTGCACCGACACTCACTGCACCGGGACACTCACTGCACCGACACTCACTCCACCGGGACACTCACTGCACCGGTACACTCGCTGCACCGGGACACCTGCTGCACCGGGACACTCGCTGCACCGGTACACTCACTGCACCGGGACACTCACTGCACCGGTACACTCACTGCACCGGGACACTCACTGCACCGGAACACTCACTGCACCGACACTCACTGCACCGACACTCACTGCACCGGGACACTCGCTGCACCGGGACACTTGCTGCACCGGGACACTCGCTGCACCGGGACACTCACTGCACCGACACTCGCTGCACCGGTACACTCGCTGCACCGGTACACTCACTGCACCAACACTCGCTGCACCGACACTCACTGCACCGACACTCACTGCACCGACACTCACTGCACCGGGACACTCGCTGCACCGGGACACTCGCTGCACCGGTACACTCACTGCACCGGGACACTCACTGCACCGGAACACTCACTGCACCGACACTCACTGCACCGACACTCACTGCACCGGGACACTCACTGCACCGACACTCACTGCACCGGGACACTCGCTGCACCGGGACACTCACTGCACCGTACACTCACTGCACCGGTACACTCGCTGCACCGGGACACTCGCTGCACCGGTACACTCACTGCACCGCTAACACATGCTATGCTTCTACTAGCATCAGCTCCCTCTGACAGCAGGACCTGGCCTCATGCATGAAGCGCCTACACTTTATTCTTAACCAGATTTTTGGCATCACATAATTTGTCCTGAAAATATTCTCCTGGAGAATTGCCCCGAGTGGTGTAACCAGCAGCACATATGCCAGGCTCTCAGTGTGTCAATCATACAAACAACGTTCTGCTGCTTTATATTATTATTACACTCATATAACCAAAACCAAATATATATATCTCTATATATATATATATATATATATATATATATATATATCTTTAATCCTGGGTTAGCAGTAGTTTAGACCCGGTTTGTTCTTGGTTTAGTCCTTGTTTCATTCTTCTCTAGAGCTGTTTTGGTCTGGGTTAGTCCTGGTTCAGACCTGGTTCAGACCTGGTTAGTCCTGGTTCAGACCTGGTTAGTCCTGGTTCAGACCTGGTTCAGACCTGGTTAGTCCTGGTTCAGACCTGGTTAGTCCTGGTTCAGACCTGGTTCAGACCTGGTTAGTCCTGGTTCAGACCTGGTTAGTCCTGGTTCAGACCTGGTTAGTCCTGGTTCAGACCTGGTTCAGACCTGGTTAGTCCTGGTTCAGACCTGGTTCAGACCTGGTTAGGCCTGGTTCAGACCTGGTTCAGACCTGGTTCAGACCTGGTTCAGACCTGGTTAGTCCTGGTTCAGACCTGGTTAGTCCTGGTTCAGACCTGGTTAGTCCTGGTTCAGACCTGGTTCAGACCTGGTTAGTCCTGGTTCAGACCTGGTTAGTCCTGGTTCAGACCTGGTTCAGACCTGGTTAGGCCTGGTTCAGACCTGGTTCAGACCTGGTTCAGACCTGGTTCAGACCTGGTTAGGCCTGGTTCAGACCTGGTTCAGACCTGGTTCAGACCTGGTTCAGACCTGGTTCAGACCTGGTTAGGCCTGGTTCAGACCTGGTTCAGACCTGGTTAGGCCTGGTTCAGACCTGGTTCAGACCTGGTTCAGACCTGGTTCAGACCTGGTTAGTCCTGGTTCAGACCTGGTTCAGACCTGGTTCAGACCTGGTTCAGACCTGGTTCAGACCTGGTTCAGACCTGGTTAGTCCTGGTTCAGACCTGGTTCAGACCTGGTTCAGACCTGGTTCAGACCTGGTTAGTCCTGGTTCAGACCTGGTTCAGACCTGGTTAGGCCTGGTTCAGACCTGGTTCAGACCTGGTTCAGACCTGGTTCAGACCTGGTTAGTCCTGGTTCAGACCTGGTTAGTCCTGGTTCAGACCTGGTTAGTCCTGGTTCAGACCTGGTTCAGACCTGGTTAGTCCTGGTTCAGACCTGGTTAGTCCTGGTTCAGACCTGGTTCAGACCTGGTTAGGCCTGGTTCAGACCTGGTTCAGACCTGGTTCAGACCTGGTTCAGACCTGGTTAGGCCTGGTTCAGACCTGGTTCAGACCTGGTTCAGACCTGGTTCAGACCTGGTTAGGCCTGGTTCAGACCTGGTTCAGACCTGGTTCAGACCTGGTTCAGACCTGGTTAGTCCTGGTTCAGACCTGGTTCAGACCTGGTTAGGCCTGGTTCAGACCTGGTTCAGACCTGGTTCAGACCTGGTTCAGACCTGGTTAGTCCTGGTTCAGACCTGGTTCAGACCTGGTTCAGACCTGGTTCAGACCTGGTTCAGACCTGGTTCAGACCTGGTTAGTCCTGGTTCAGACCTGGTTCAAAGCAATGTTGGTAAAGAATGTCAGTTCTTTCTCACTAAAGGCCCAGAGGCCTTAACTCTCTGAAAGATCTGGCCCTCAGGAAAGTGAAGTTGAATAGAACCTGCTTTAGTCTTACGGACTTTCTACAGGCGACTGCTCGAGGGCCTCAGTGTGTCCCACCCACATGGGCCCTCCACATGGGCCCCTGTTACACAGTCCTGCTGTCAAACAGTGACAGAAGAGTCACCTGACTTCCACCCTCACTTGTCTGAGAGCCTCTGTGTTTCAGCAAATACATCTTTTCTACAAGTTCAAATGTAAATGAGGTTCATAAAGAGAACACGAGGTGAATGTGGTTCATCCATGAGGCCTAAGACTGCCCTCACAGACTAGATATAATCCACAATGTGTTCTAACATGATTGTAAATGAATTATGAGTGTTGACTGACTGTCTGTGTCTCAAGGCATATGGCGACGCACTCTCCCGAGAAAAACCACAAGTGTTCGTACTGTGAGAAAATGTTCCATCGCAAAGACCACCTGAAGAACCACCTACACACCCACGACCCCAACAAGGAGGCCTTCTGCTGCCAGCAGTGCGGCAAGAGCTACAACACCAAACTGGGCTTCAAGCGCCACCTGGCCCTGCACGCCGCCCACAGCGGAGACCTGACCTGCCAAGTGTGTCTGCAGAGCCTGCCCTCCACCAGCCTGCTCCTGGAGCACCTCAAGAGCCACGCAGGCAAGTCCTCCTCTGGCACCAAGGAGAAGAAGCACCGCTGTGAGCACTGCGAGCGCCGCTTCTACACACGCAAGGACGTGCGCCGCCACATGGTGGTGCACACGGGCCGCAAGGACTTCCTGTGTCAGTACTGCGCCCAGCGCTTCGGCCGCAAGGACCATCTGACCAGGCACGTCAAGAAAAGTCACGGCCGCGAGCTGCTGCGGGTCAAGAGCGAGCCAGCCGACCTGCAGGAGCCCGGAGAGTACGAGCCGGCGGGCGTCAGCGTGCGGCCCCCGACTCACAGCGCATTCCCCGGGCACAGCCTGGACTCTGAGTCCTACTCTCTCACCACACAGCCTTTCTCTCTCAAGTACCCTCTGGGTTTTACCTCATTCAGCAGCTCCTCGCAGGAGCATGCCCTAAAGGGAGACTTGGACACCTACCTGATGGACTTACCCTCCTCCTCCTCGGCCTCAGAGCCTCCACTGGCCCCCTCCTCCAAACTGGGGCTGGACCACCACGACCAAGAGCCCAAAATGTCTGCACCTACAGTGGCCATGGCAGGTGAGTCGTTAGCGTCTTCGCTAATGGATTTCTCCCAACTCTTCAACTTCCTGCCCCTGAACGGGCCGGGGTACAGCGCTCAGACAAGCAGCAGTGGTGAGGCCTCCAGGAGCTACCAGCCCAGTGAGGGGCCCCTGTCTCTGGAGAATGTCCCAGACCCAGAGTCTGCAGACATCTCCCTGCAGGGCCTCACACCCCAGTACATGTCCAGCCTGAGCAGCCCCCCCACCCTGCCCCGCTTCCACCAGGCCTTCCAGTGACCGGAGCGGGCCGGAGCGGGCCGGAGCGGGCCGGAGTGGGCCACACGGCTCAGTCAGAGGTGCTCACACTGTGGAGGGGGGGCTCCTGTCATTCTCTAGGCTCCAGCGCACCTCAGAGTACTTTATACAAAACCATTTATAAGACAAAATAAGCAGCCCAGACGTAAAGTGGTCATTTGCTTGCAAAGATCTGTTAAAGTTGAGTCAAGAAAAACGCTCCTGCCCCAACTGAAGCTACAGGAGCAAGTCACTAAAGTCATAAAGAATCAATAAAATACTCAGTGTAAGTACCTTTGATCTACTGCAGAGGGCGCTAGGGCACTTTCTCTGGCTCTTGTGTCTCAGGATCTGGCCCCATCAGTGGCGTGAGGGCCCTGTGTGGTCATGTGAGCGGCTGGAGGACAGGAGCCCTCTCTCTACCCTCTGGCGCCAGGACGTGCATCCGCTTTGTTCAGTCCATGTTTTATATAGCACTTTAGACTCGGTGTCATCACCAGTAATGTTCTTGTGGTGTTTGTTTGGAGCATTAACAGTTTAACATATATATATTATATATATCTCTTATGTGCTCTTTCTGCGCTGACACAGGCTGCGCGGGGCCCAAGTGTCTCCAAGTGCAGTAGCTGCTCCTGTCCGTATGTGAGGACACACTCTGACCTCGTATGTGGACCATGTCCCACTCACCTTAGGTACACAAGCTTAAACCCATTCAAACTCAAGCCAGAAGAAAAACTTATATTTTAGAGGCAAAGCTGAGCACCGCCTCGATCATGAAACAGATCATACTGAACCTCTCTAAACAAAGTCATTCCCAGTTGAAGTGGTGCAGTGGGTAAACCACAGGGCAGTTGGTTCCATTCCCACCCAAATGAGCACGATTTACCATGAAACGTGGTCAAACTGATAATAATGGCGTGACACTCATAACACCGCCTCATTTATCAGAATCCAGTCCATGGCCAATAAGCTCTGCCGCTTTCCCCCGGAAATAATATGAGCAAATCACTCCTAATACTTATATATACTTATATATGCAAATGTTGGCCGGGTTGACCAGTGGTTTTCAGTGTGCCTTGTATTACCAGCTGTGCCTTGAGCAAACTTCCACACCAGAAAGAAAGCAAAATTATCACTACGGCCAAATGTAAAGAAGCGGACAGTGTCACGGACATTATTATCCACATCATGTGACACATATTTAGAAAGTAAAAGGTCAATTTTCCACCCAATAAGTGTCCGTGACTCAAAACGGGTGGAAAACACTTTTCTAATTCACTTCTCTGGTGCCAACTGCTGGTCTCCATGGAGATGATATGACTCTGTTCAGAAAAGTGACATAGCAAGCATACGAGCGATGGCTGCCGTTTCCTTCTGGTGTCCTAGGACCCTAACCCTGACCCATAGGATGGTGTAGTGGATGTCACGTGCAGTTTACCAGGGGCTTTTGTGTTTTATTCCAGAGTATGTGAGCCACAGAAACATTACACACATGTGGACCCCTCACATGTGGACCCTCACATGTGGACCCTCACATGTGGACCCTCACATGTGAGGGTCCACATGTGAGGGGTCCACATGTGAGGGGTCCACATGTGGACCCTCACATGTGGACCCTCACATGTGAGGGGTCCACATGTGGACCCCTCACATGTGGACCCTCACATGTGAGGGTCCACATGTGAGGGGTCCACATGTGAGGGTCCACATGTGAGGGGTCCACATGTGGACCCTCACATGTGAGGGGTCCACATGTGGACCCCTCACATGTGGACCCTCACATGTGGACCCTCACATGTGAGGGGTCCACATGTGGACCCCTCACATGTGGACCCTCACATGTGGACCCTCACATGTGAGGGTCCACATGTGAGGGTCCACATGTGAGGGGTCCACATGTGAGGGTCCACATGTGAGGGTCCACATGTGAGGGGTCCACATGTGGACCCCTCACATGTGGACCCTCACATGTGAGGGTCCACATGTGAGGGTCCACATGTGGACCCCTCACATGTGAGGGGTCCACATGTGAGGGGTCCACATGTGGACCCTCACATGTGGACCCTCACATGTGAGGGGTCCACATGTGGACCCCTCACATGTGGACCCTCACATGTGGACCCTCACATGTGAGGGGTCCACATGTGGACCCCTCACATGTGGACCCTCACATGTGGACCCTCACATGTGGACCCCCCACATGTGGACCCCTCACATGTGGACCCTCACATGTGGACCCTCACATGTGGACCCCTCACATGTGGACCCTCACATGTGGACCCCCCACATGTGGACCCCTCACATGTGGACCCTCACATGTGGACCCTCACATGTGGACCCCTCACATGTGGACCCCTCACATGTGGACCCTCACATGTGGACCCCTCACATGTGGACCCCTCACATGTGGACCCCTCACATGTGGACCCTCACATGTGGACCCTCACATGTGAGGGGTCCACATGTGGACCCCTCACATGTGGACCCTCACATGTGAGGGTCCACATGTGAGGGGTCCACATGTGAGGGTCCACATGTGAGGGGTCCACATGTGGACCCTCACATGTGAGGGGTCCACATGTGGACCCCTCACATGTGGACCCTCACATGTGGACCCTCACATGTGAGGGGTCCACATGTGGACCCCTCACATGTGGACCCTCACATGTGGACCCTCACATGTGAGGGTCCACATGTGAGGGTCCACATGTGAGGGGTCCACATGTGAGGGTCCACATGTGAGGGTCCACATGTGAGGGGTCCACATGTGGACCCCTCACATGTGGACCCTCACATGTGAGGGTCCACATGTGAGGGTCCACATGTGGACCCCTCACATGTGAGGGGTCCACATGTGAGGGGTCCACATGTGGACCCTCACATGTGGACCCTCACATGTGAGGGGTCCACATGTGGACCCCTCACATGTGGACCCTCACATGTGGACCCTCACATGTGAGGGGTCCACATGTGGACCCCTCACATGTGGACCCTCACATGTGGACCCTCACATGTGGACCCCCCACATGTGGACCCCTCACATGTGGACCCTCACATGTGGACCCTCACATGTGGACCCCTCACATGTGGACCCCTCACATGTGGACCCCTCACATGTGGACCCTCACTTCAGTCTTAAGGGGGTTACAGACCGCGGCGGCCGAAGCGTCTAGTGTTACATGTAAACGGGCGTCGAGCGCGTCCTGCGTTTCCCGCGGTGCGATTTCTTCGTTTTTGCAGCGCGATTAATTTGTTTTCGTACGCTCTCGACGCTTTGAGCGCGTACATTGTCTTTCAAATGTACACGTGCTCAACTTCAGCGTCGGGCGCGATTCGGCCGCCGCGGTCTGTACGGCCCTTTAGGCCCATAGTTCAGTCTTAGGCCCCTGGTTCAGTCTTAGGCCCCTGGTTCAGTCTTAGGCCCCTGGTTGATCACAGTCTAGAAGCTGCTGCATCGTTCTTATTCTGCTCACACTGAAAATGAGAGTAAAAAATTCCCTTACACTTTCTTAACCCTTTACCGAGGCCCCATTGTCTTTGGCCCCTGACACAAGGGAGAAGACGTTAGCCACAGTCGGCCGCGGCTCTTTGCTCCCATTTCAACCACGTCATTTTAGCTCCACAAAGCTAAGAATGTATTTCTGCCTCGTTCCACAAGCTCCTCCCACTCAGTTTGCTCCTCCCACTCAGTTTGCTCCTCCCACTCAGTTTGCTCCTCCCACTCAGTTTGCTCCTCCCACTCAGTTTGCTCCTCCCACTCAGTTTGCTCCGCAGAAAACGATGGAAGTATTTTCTCGTGAAGGTTTCTCTTGTGTCGATTGTCGGTTGTTGTAATCATAGCACTTTTGGTAACGCCTGTATGTTCCTTC
Organism: Eucyclogobius newberryi; assembly: GCF_026437365.1. Classification (NCBI taxonomy): domain Eukaryota; kingdom Metazoa; phylum Chordata; class Actinopteri; order Gobiiformes; family Gobiidae; genus Eucyclogobius; species Eucyclogobius newberryi. Next base: position 32,658,561 of record NW_027315812.1, read on the forward strand.
ATTATGTTTTTAAATCTTTATTACAAATGTGTAGATGATATATTTAGCTTTTTTTACGAGAACAATAACGTGTAAATACAATACTTTATAAAGATGTTTATTTTTGCAGGTACAGTGTGGTGTTGCTTTACTTGCACACGTGTCGGTTTGAGGGAAGCTGGATTCTGCCGCCGTCACCGGGGCCAGAAAGCAGCTTCCTTCATCATCAGTATTTACAGACCACAGACTGAATATTACGGCTTAATAGGGCTGAAATATACTGCGAAAAATATACAAACATGTTCTGAAATACACAGGACTCGTATTCCTCGATTGTTAATGCTGGAAGTGAAGTGTTTTGAGCTCTAAATATACCTCGGATTCAACGGCAGTGACAGGATTTATCACAATCAAGTTGAACCCTATAGTTTAATATGCAGTCTATGGTTTCATGTGATTCAAACGGTTTGACTATTGTGATATCAACATTATACGGGGCCCTCAACTCACAGTTGAACAGAGTATTTCAAGTGATCTATTCAAGTTTTTCCTTTTCTGGACACTAAGATTATTTAGTAAAGGCGAGACATTACAGGCAAAACTATTTTACATTTGTCAGTTTTCTCACCAATATAATTCACAACAAAACTATCTTACACGACACATTATGCAAAATAAAATTGTAGTACAGTAAATTATACGTCCCTTTTGGTCATAATGTTCACTTTTCCTTTTGGCTTTTCACTCGTTTGAGAAGAAAAGGAGAAGCGTCACTTCTAAACGTTGGTCCCGTGACAGCACTGGACAGTGGACGGCCTTTCTCCCATCATCTCTTTTCATGGGACAGTTTCTACGTTAGCAGCGGGCTAACACTGTAGCATTCCTCTCCCTGTTCTCCTTCAATAGCCCGTGTGAGCTGCCGCTGTACGTTTAACGCACTCGTAAAAGTAATATTAGAATTGACATTTAATCCAGTTGTTTTTCTTGAAAGAAACCCCTTTTGTGCCCTGCCCTGCCCTGATCCTGGTTAGAAAGTCCTCTCGCTCCGAGCCTCAGAAACAGTCCGTTCTGAATCTCCTCAATAACTGATGTAACTCTGAGAATCTTCTGCTGTTTAGGCCATAAATCTTCTCCACACTTGTTCTGTGATTTTCTCCCATCTTATCAAGATCAGTACAACTGTGTTCTGAGACCAGGAAAAATGTATTAAATGCTGTGTAATTCCCTCTGCAGCCAAAACCCGGCTAGTCACATGGGAGACAGCAGAGATCCAGATGAATTTAGTTTGTTATAACACAAGATACCAAATCTATACCTCAAGAGCAGGTTTTTTTCAACATAAAAAAAAATATATGAAACGTCCAACAAAAAACAAGAGCATGACCAGAGAGTAAATAAACATGTCCATTGATTGTGTATGAAAGGGCTTTAAGGCTCTAATGCAAAAACAGTCTGTGGCTCTTGTTGATATCAGTCCAATATTTCTGAGCAACAGAACAATCACAAAACACATGGAAATGGCCCGCTTCCCCTCTGCTTCTCCTGGTCTTCTTCAAGTCACCAAAAGAAAACCCTTGTCTCAGCCTTCTCTTCCTGAATCCCTCACAGATGAAGGTGGTGAAGAGCACTCATTTGCCTTTGTACTGGAGGTCTCCTTTAGCCTTTGTACTGGAGGTCTCCTTTAGCCTTTGTACTGGAGGTCTCCTTTAGCCTTTGTACTGGAGGTCTCCTTTAGCCTTTGTACCGGAGGTCTCCTTTAGCCTTTGTACTGGAGGTCTCCTTTAGCCTTTGTACTGGAGGTCTCCTTTAGCCTTTGTACCGGAGGTCTCCTTTAGCCTTTGTACTGGAGGTCTCCTTTAGCCTTTGTACTGGAGGTCTCCTTTAGCCTTTGTAACGGAGGTCTCCTTTAGCCTTTGTACTGGAGGTCTCCTTTAGCCTTTGTAACGGAGGTCTTCTTTAGCCTTTGTACTGGAGGTCTCCTTTAGCCTTTGTACTGGAGGTCTCCTTTAGCCTTTGTACTGGAGGTCTCCTTTAGCCTTTGTACCGGAGGTCTCCTTTAGCCTTTGTACCGGAGGTCTCCTTTAGCCTTTGTACCGGAGGTCTCCTTTAGCCTTTGTACTGGAGGTCTCCTTTAGCCTTTGTACTGGAGGTCTCCTTTGGCCTTTGTACTGGAGGTCTCCTTTAGCCTTTGTACTGGAGGTCTCCTTTAGCCTTTGTACTGGAGGTCTCCTTTGGCCTTTGTTCTGGAGGTCTCCTTTAGCCTTTGTACTGGAGGTCTCCTTTAGCCTTTGTACTGGAGGTCTCCTTTAGCCTTTGTACTGGAGGTCTCCTTTGGCCTTTGTTCTGGAGGTCTCCTTTAGCCTTTGTACTGGAGGTCTCCTTTAGCCTTTGTACTGGAGGTCTCCTTTGGCCTTTGTTCTGGAGGTCTCCTTTGGCCTTTGTTCTGGAGGTCTCCTTTAGCCTTTGTTCTGGAGGTCTCCTTTGGCCTTTGTTCTGGAGGTCTCCTTTAGCCTTTGTACTGGAGGTCTCCTTTGGCCTTTGTTCTGGAGGTCTCCTTTAGCCTTTGTACTGGAGGTCTCCTTTAGCCTTTGTACTGGAGGTCTCCTTTGGCCTTTGTTCTGGAGGTCTCCTTTAGCCTTTGTACTGGAGGTCTCCTTTAGCCTTTGTACTGGAGGTCTCCTTTAGCCTTTGCAGCCTTCATGACGCGCTCCTTCACACAGTGGTTAAGAATTCTCATGATCAGGCCTCGTGGTTCATCAGCTGCTGGTCTTTTTTGGCCCGGGCGATGTGTTCTTTCTGTTGTGATGGAGGAACAGCAACTCCTGAGCCTGAACTTAGCCCAGGAATGACCTTCTCAAGAAAGTTTTCAGTATTTTCACCTCCTTCTCCTTCCAGTAGTCTCACAAGTCTGCTATTGTTTCTGTGAGCTCTGGACTCCTTCTCTTCATATTCTGGCCCTCCTCCTGCAGTGCCACTCCCTCGGCCCTCAGCACCAGCATCTGGATGATTGGAAATATGCTGCTCAGTCTCACCCATGTGTGCTCCATCCACTCCTGCCTCTTTTAGCTCCGTTTGGTCGTCAAGTGTCACTCTCAGTTCTGCTCTCAGCGCCGCCACGTCACCAAGCATTTCACTTTTCATTCCATGCATCCTAAGGGCCAACCGGTGTAAGGTGATCTTCCATCCTCCTTCCGACAAGAGCGACCTTGAAGGCCCTACTTCAAGGACGGAGCTTTGTTCATCGGCAGATTTCAGGCTATCAGCTGCTGCAACGAGCCTGTTAGCTATGTTAGCCTCATTAGCCTTGTTAGCTTGTGAGGCGGGCTCCACCAGCGCCCCGAACCATCAGCTTTGTTTGTTTCGTTCCCGTTGTGTTACCAGTCTTGAGTTTTCTGTGTTTGCTCATCTTTGCTCCTCGTTTTGGGGATTTTGTGGGTAAAACCCTTTAAATGAACTGTTCAACGCAATAAGAACCAGCTTCCAAAGCAGTCGGCCCCACGTTTGGCTCCCAAAACACTTGTTTTTAAGTTTTTCCACTGTTTTTAAATGTATAAAATGGAACAGAAATACACACAGAATGGAACATGACCAAACAGGGCTTCAGGAAAGTCCAAAGGTGACTATTGGTTTACACTTTGCTCCATCATATTGAGTCCTTCAGTCCTTCATTTCCCCATTTCATATTCTTTGTGATGGTCTTCTGAAGGGATCCATTCACATTCAGGAGTTTTCAGGCCCAAATACGTAGTTCTGAAACCAATTGAGATGTTTTACGCCAATTTTCATTTCATTGAATATGTTGACACAATAATATGCAAATCTCTATACATTTTAGACATTTTTACACTTAAAGTGCCTTATTAATATATTAAAACATTTTGTGATTAAAAACCTGTAATACATTTTTCTTAAATTGATGTCAGTAAATTATAGGTTTCAAATAGATTCACCTTCACCATTCATTGGAAGTGTCTCGCCTTAAGTGGGTTTGGGGCCGGGTGGTTCAGGGGACTATTGTTGGGGGCCCCTGTCATGTCGATTGTTCCTGGTGTTGGTCGAGTAGATCTGAATGTGTGGGACAGAACTCTAGCTGCTAACACTTCGACGCTCCCGAAGGTGCTAAGTCCAATCTCTCTCTTGTGTATCTGCATCATCATACTGTGATTTTGGACATTCTCTGCCTGTTGTATTCCTGTGCGCTCACGCCGCTTGTTCTGACCACTGACACTGACCACTGACACTGACCACTGACAGTGACCACTGACACTGACAGTGACCACTGACACTGACCACTGACACTGACCACTGACAGTGACCACTGACACTGACAGTGACCACTGACACTGACCACTGACAGTGACCACAGACAGTGACCACTGACACTGACAGTGACCACTGACACTGACCACTGACAGTGACCACAGACAGTGACCACTGACACTGACAGTGACCACTGACACTGACCACTGACAGTGACCACAGACAGTGACCACTGACACTGACAGTGACCACTGACACTGACCACTGACAGTGACCACAGACAGTGACATTCTGAGTCAGTGCTTCTCAGTTAAGAGCAGCTCTTTGCTTCGCTGCGCTCCTATTGGCCAGCTTCCGTCATGCTCACAGTAACAGGCAAAGTGAACCTTACAATATATGCAATATATGCAATATATGCAAAGTAACAAAGTACACAAGTAAAAATACCATACTGAAAGTGCGTTTGACAGGTTTTTAAATAACTTTCTAATTTAGACTTTATTTGGTAGGTATAAGTAATAACCGCAATACAATTTGTGCAAAAAAACCCATACAATGTATGGAATCTCTATAGCATTAGCATTAGCAGCAGAATGTGCCTTAATGAGACAAGCTTCATCTACAAGTTTTACCTTTCTCAAACAGCCAGAGGTCACATGTGCCCCCCAGAGGTCAGAGTCAGAGGTCACATGTGCCCCCCAGAGGTCAGTCAGAGGTCACATGTGCCCCCCAGAGGTCACTGCCAGAGGTCACATGTGCCCCCCAGAGGTCACATGTGCCCCCCAGAGGTCACATGTGCCCCCCAGAGGTCACATGTGCCCCCCAGAGGTCACATGTGCCCCCCAGAGGTCACATGTGCCTCCCAGAGGTCACTGTCAGAGGTCACATGTGCCCCTCAGAGGTCAGTCAGAGGTCACATGTGTCCCCCAGAGGTCACATGTGCCCCCCAGAGGTCACATGTGTCCCCCAGAGGTCACTGTCAGAGGTCACATGTGCCCCTCAGAGGTCAGTCAGAGGTCACATGTGTCCCCCAGAGGTCACATGTGCCCTTCAGAGGTCACTGTCAGAGGTCACATGTGCCCCTCAGCGGTCAGTCAGAGGTCACGTGTCCCCCAGAGGTCACTGTCAGAAGTCACATGTGTCCCCCAGAGGTCAGTCAGAGGTCACATGTGTCCCCCAGAGGTCACTGTCAGAGGTCACATGTGCCCCCCAGAGGTCACTGTCAGAGGTCACATGTGCCCCTCAGAGGTCAGTCAGAGGTCACATGTGTCCCCCAGAGGTCACATGTGCCCTTCAGAGGTCACTGTCAGAGGTCACATGTGCCCCTCAGCGGTCAGTCAGAGGTCACGTGTCCCCCAGAGGTCACTGTCAGAAGTCACATGTGTCCCCCAGAGGTCAGTCAGAGGTCACATGTGTCCCCCAGAGGTCACTGTCAGAGGTCACATGTGTCCCCCAGAGGTCAGTCAGAGGTCACATGTGTCCCCCAGAGGTCACTGTCAGAGGTCACATGTGCCCCCCAGAGGTCACTGTCAGAGGTCACATGTGCCCCTCAGAGGTCAGTCAGAGGTCACATGTGTCCCCCAGAGGTCACATGTGCCCTTCAGAGGTCACTGTCAGAGGTCACATGTGCCCCTCAGCGGTCAGTCAGAGGTCACGTGTCCCCCAGAGGTCACTGTCAGAAGTCACATGTGTCCCCCAGAGGTCAGTCAGAGGTCACATGTGTCCCCCAGAGGTCACTGTCAGAGGTCACATGTGTCCCCCAGAGGTCACTGTCAGAGGTCACATGTGTCCCCCAGAGGTCACTGTCAGAGGTCACATGTGCCCCTCAGAGGTCAGTCAGAGGTCACATGTGTCCCCCAGAGGTCACATGTGCCCTTCAGAGGTCACTGTCAGAGGTCACATGTGCCCCTCAGCGGTCAGTCAGAGGTCACGTGTCCCCCAGAGGTCACTGTCAGAAGTCACATGTGTCCCCCAGAGGTCAGTCAGAGGTCACATGTGTCCCCCAGAGGTCACTGTCAGAGGTCACATGTGCCCCCCAGAGGTCACTGTCAGAGGTCACATGTGCCCCTCAGAGGTCAGTCAGAGGTCACATGTGTCCCCCAGAGGTCACATGTGCCCTTCAGAGGTCACTGTCAGAGGTCACATGTGCCCCTCAGCGGTCAGTCAGAGGTCACGTGTCCCCCAGAGGTCACTGTCAGAAGTCACATGTGTCCCCCAGAGGTCAGTCAGAGGTCACATGTGTCCCCCAGAGGTCACTGTCAGAGGTCACATGTGCCCCCCAGAGGTCACTGTCAGAGGTCACATGTGCCCCTCAGAGGTCAGTCAGAGGTCACGTGTCCCCCAGAGGTCACTGTCAGAAGTCACATGTGTCCCCCAGAGGTCAGTCAGAGGTCACATGTGTCCCCCAGAGGTCACTGTCAGAGGTCACATGTGTCCCCCAGAGGTCACTGTCAGAGGTCACATGTGCCCCCCAGAGGTCACTGTCAGAGGTCACATGTGCCCCTCAGAGGTCAGTCAGAGGTCACATGTGCCCTTCAGAGGTCACTGTCAGAGGTCACATGTGCCCCTCAGCGGTCAGTCAGAGGTCACGTGTCCCCCAGAGGTCACTGTCAGAAGTCACATGTGTCCCCCAGAGGTCAGTCAGAGGTCACATGTGTCCCCCAGAGGTCACTGTCAGAGGTCACATGTGTCCCCCAGAGGTCACTGTCAGAGGTCACATGTGCCCCCCAGAGGTCACTGTCAGAGGTCACATGTGCCCCTCAGAGGTCAGTCAGAGGTCACATGTGCCCTTCAGAGGTCACTGTCAGAGGTCACATGTGCCCCTCAGCGGTCAGTCAGAGGTCACGTGTCCCCCAGAGGTCACTGTCAGAAGTCACATGTGTCCCCCAGAGGTCAGTCAGAGGTCACATGTGTCCCCCAGAGGTCACTGTCAGAGGTCACATGTGTCCCCCAGAGGTCACTGTCAGAGGTCACATGTGCCCCCCAGAGGTCACTGTCAGAGGTCACATGTGTCCCCAGAGGTCACTGTCAGAGGTCACATGTGTCCCCCAGAGGTCACTGTCAGAGGTCACATGTGTCCCCCAGAGGTCACTGTCAGAGGTCACATGTGTCCCCCAGAGGTCACTGTCAGAGGTCACATGTGTCCCCCAGAGGTCACTGTCAGAGGTCACATGTTGGTTTGTTCCTCCACACACAAACTACTGTTGGTTGTGTAGTTCTCAGAACTCTTGTGTCTTTGTTACATGACGTCATCCAAAGAGGCAGATTATTTATTGTTTGGCAGAAGCTGAAATGATTTCCAAACTTTGCTGCTATAAAAAGGGGAGCTGCAGTTGTCAACGTGAGTGTTTGTGTTGAATAAAGTGAAAGATGAAGCTGTGTGTGGTGTGCTTTGTGACATGTACCACATTAACCCAGGAGGAGTGAGTCTGGAGCAGGACAGACTCAAAGTCCAGCTCGGACCAGACCTGGACTCAGTCTCTGACCACGCGTGGTGACCACAGGTCAGAGACTGAACTCATTGACCTGAGCTCCTGCACCGCTTCCTCCGGCCGCAGGGCGGCGCTGTGGCGCAGCACAGCTTATGTAGGGCTGTGATGGCGGCGGCGGCCGCACCGGAGCCATGCCGTCTCCCATCCCCGTGTCCCGGCTGCTGCCCAAGGACCTGTTCCCCAGCGTGGACGCGGGCGCGTGCAGCAGCCCGCTGCTCAAACACGGCCACACGCTGCACGTCCCGGCTCCTCGGCCCGCGGGACACGGCAGATACTCCCGGCCCTGGGCCTCGGTGATCGTGTGGCCGGAGCTGCGGGCCGTGGAGCCGCTGGGCTCGGGAGGGTTCGGCTCGGTCTTCAGCGCGCAGTACCTGGGCCAGAGCGCGGCGCTCAAACGGGTCAACCGGTCCACGAAGAACCGCCTGGCCTCACGACACAGCTTCTGGAACGAGCTCAACGCGGCGCACGCGCGCCACCGGAACATCGTGCGCGTGTTGGCCGCCAGCACGTGCGTCCCCGCGGAGCCGTGGTACGAGGGCTGCGTGGGCTGCGTGCTCATGGAGCTGTGCGTGTCGGACCTGCAGCAGCGCATCTACGGGGCCGCGCCGCTGGAGGAGACGCGCAGTCTGCGCTACGCCGCGGACGTGACGCACGGACTCCGCTTTCTGCACGCGCACGGCGTGCTGCATCTGGACATTAAACCCGCCAACCTGCTGCTGTCCCGGGACGACGTGGTCAAGATCGCGGACTTCGGCTGCTCCGTGAAGCTGGAGCCCGGTTCTGACGCCGTGAGTCCGCAGCTGAGTCACGTGGGCGGCACGTTCACGCACCGCGCCCCGGAGCTGCTCCGCGGGGAGCCCGTGTCCGCCAAAGCGGACGTGTTCTCCTTCGCCATCACGCTGTGGCAGCTGCTGACGCGCGAGCCTCCGTACGTGGGGGACCGACAATACGTCATCTACGCCGTGGTGGCGCGCGAGATGCGGCCGCCGCTTCACGGACACGCGGTCTTCAGCGGAGCGCGTGGTCACGTGTTCAGCGCGCTGCTGAGCCGCTGCTGGAGCGCGCAGCCGCAGAACAGACCAAGCTCTGAGGAGCTCACAGAGGAGCTGCTCCTGCTGAGGGGCCCCGGGGCCCCCGACACGTGACCGCGGGACCTGTACATTGACTGTTCTGGAATACACGCACTTTACTGTTGATGGATGTTTTATCAGTGTTGAGTTGTGACTCTTAAATGTTTCATTAAACTTCTTTTACATGTCTTTAGCTCTGTTCTCTGTGGATCACCTTCAAGTACAAGCTGTTCTAAACTCTTCATAATAACTGCAATAACACATGAGTTTATCAATCAGAACTCAGATTGACGTTGCGCTTGGTGGAGCATTTATGGACCAAAAAAATTTACATCAAATACACTCAATTTACACATTTCACGCACCTTTTTTCCCTCCGGAACCAGCTCTTTCCTTTATCTTTCTAACATAGAAGGTAAAACACACACTCCAGTAGGTGGCGCTAAATGCACCTCTTCTGCTGAACGCCATTAAAAGTAACAATGTTTCCTCAGCTCATCTATGTTTGCCCAAGTTAACCTTTATATGACTAAATTATGTGAAGATTATTCATCGAATAATCACAACTAATTGATTATTTAATCAAACAATCAATTAATATTCAATATTACAGAAACCTGTGTCACAGCAGTCGCTGTACAAACTAAACATGTGAGTGACAGTCACAGATCTAAACTTTATTGCACAAGGGCACAGCGTACAACAGTGTCACACTGAAACACAGCAAGGACAGTGTCATGGTGTGGGACAGGAGCAGGGACGAGAGGAGGGACAGGAGCAGGGACGAGAGGAGGGACGGGAGCAGGGACGAGAGGAGGGACAGGAGCAGGGACGAGAGGAGGGACGGGAGCAGGGACGGGAGCAGGGACGAGAGGAGGGACGGGAGCAGGGACGAGAGGAGGGACGGGAGCAGGGACGAGAGGAGGGACAGGAGCAGGGACGAGAGGAGGGACGGGAGCAGGGACGAGAGGAGGGACAGGAGCAGGGACGGGAGCAGGGACGAGAGGAGGGACGGGAGCAGGGACGAGAGGAGGGACAGGAGCAGGGACGAGAGGAGGGACAGGAGCAAGGACGGGAGCAGGGACGAGAGGAGGGACGGGAGCAGGGACGAGAGGAGGGACAGGAGCAGGGACGAGAGGAGGGACAGGAGCAGGGACGGGAGGAGGGACGGGACAGGAGCAGTGACGAGAGGAGGGACAGGTGCAGTGGTAGGGGCTGAGGCAGGGACAGTGATGAAACAAGTAGGAACAGAGACAGATGGACAGGAGCACAGATGGGACAGGACAGGAGCACGGGGGGACGGGACAGGACAGGAGCACAGACAGGGTGCACCTGACACACAGCAGACCACATGGCACATGTCACATCCTGCGCCTCGTGTCTTGGATGTGTTACAGTCGTTACATGAAGGGAGCAGCAGATGGGACCAGTCATGTGACTCTGGAACCCCAGGGCCAGTGTTGAGCCTGAACGCGTTCATTGAACGAAAGTTCATGTAGAAAGTGAACTTTCCCAACACTGCCCAGGGGCCCATGTTTATAATGGTTGGGGCCAAGGATACTGCATACAAAGAGCGATTGCTGTTCTGTGGTAAGTGAACGGGCCCCTGCACAGGGAGTGGACGGGACAGAAGTGGAGACTGGGACATGTTTCCTGTCCACATACAGTACAAGTGCAGTCACTGGAGTCCAGAGAGTACACACCACACGTACATCCACTACTACACCATTCAGCCCATAATTATACAGAATGCATTTCACCACTAGGGGCCCAAACCCTAGAGTCTGTTTGAAGGAAGTGACATGTTTTACAAGACGTGACAAACACTCAAAAGTGAGTCCAAGAGTCAGAGCTGCACCTCAGGGCCTCAAGGCCTCGGAGCCTCGGGGCCTCGGGGTCTCAGGGCCTCTCGTCCATCCTTCCATCCAAACATCTTTTGTTTACAGATGTAACCTGCTTTTGTAACGTATGGTTTGGACAAAAGTCTAATGTCAGATGAAGGTCAGTACTGTTGTCTGTATTTAGAGGGGCTGAACACAAGCTCACTGACCCTGACCCTGACACTGACCCTGACACTGACCCTGACCCTGACCCTGACCCTGACACTGACCCTGACCCTGACCCTGACACTGACCCTGACCCTGACCCTGACACTGACCCTGACCCTGACCCTGACCCTGACCCTGACCCTGACACTGACCCTGACCCTGGCCCTGACACTGACCCTGACACTGACCCTGACCCTGACCCTGGCCCTGACACTGACCCTGACCCTGACCCTGGCCCTGACCCTGACCCTGACACTGACCCTGACCCTGGCCCTGACCCTGACCCTGACCCTGACACTGACCCTGACCCTGACACTGACCATGACCCTGGCCCTGACACTGACCCTGACCCTGGCCCTGACACTGACCCTGACCCTGACCCTGACACTGACCCTGACCCTGACACTGACCCTGGCCCTGACACTGACCCTGACCCTGACACTGACCCTGACCCTGACCCTGACACTGACCCTGACCCTGACCCTGACACTGACCCTGACACTGACCCTGACAGAGGCTCTCAGAACTAGGATCTTCCTCAATAACTCTGTAGAGAAAGACCAGTGAACTTCATCAAAGGAAAGGCTGAGTGAACTCGTGTTTCACTCCCAAAACTCCCTCCAAACATTCTCCTTTCGGTCGTGGTCCAGACAAATCCTTTTAATCTTAATAAGATAATTACAACTAAAGGACCAGTAATTAGTTTCATTTACTCTTTCATTCAGTGATTTTTAGAATGACTTTCCTAAAAGATGAAATACTTTCTCTTTTTGATCACGTTATCGGCTTCAAACTGCACACGCTCTCAACTATCCTTCTCCTTCTCTAATTTACGTTAAATAAATTAATAAAAACTTGAAGCTGTTTAAATCCTACGTTTTGTTTTTACACTAAAATATAATTGTAACTATTATAATCTTAATAGTTTTTCGAACAATAATTGCAACATTTTCAGCGGAGCCGTGACGCCGGCTGTTCAGATGAAGCTCCTCCTCCTGCTGGGACCCCTGTGGCCCCTCCACACTCCTCTCACATGATCACATGATGGTGACCCTCTCTGGCGACCCTGCGGCCCCCACAGGCTCCAGGCGTGAGGGCCCGTCCTGCCCGCCGTCCCGCCCGCGCCTGATCCGGTGCAGTCTGTGAGCCGGGCAGGGCAGCAGCAGCAGCAGCTTGCCTAAGACCACGCACATGGGCAGAGCCAGCGCCGGCACGAAGCTCGGGGGCAGGTAGAAGCGGTAAGAGTCCCACTGGAAGGCCCGCCTCCAGCCGAACAGCAGCCCGTGCAGCGTGGCAATGAGCAGCGCCATGTAGCCCAGCGTCGACTGAAACACAAGCAGCCTGTGGTTAGTGCTAGTTCAGTTCCACTAATACTACACCTGGAGCCTAATACTACACCTGGAGCCTACACCTGGAGCCTAATACTACACCTGGATACTACACCTGGAGCCTAATACTACACCTGGAGCCTAATACTACACCTGGAGCCTACACCTGGAGCCTAATACTACACCTGGATACTACACCTGGAGCCTAATACTACACCTGGAGCCTAATACTACACCTGGAGCCTAATACTACACCTGGATACTACACCTGGAGCCTAATACTACACCTGGATACTACACCTGGAGCCTAATACTACACCTGGATACTACACCTGGAGCCTAATACTACACCTGGATACTACACCTGAAGCCTAATACTACACCTGGAGCCTAATACTACACCTGGAGCCTAATACTACACCTGGAGCCAAATACTACACCTGGATACTACACCTGGAGCCTAATACTACACCTGGAGCCTAATACTACACCTGGAGCCAAATACTACACCTGGATACTACACCTGGAGCCTAATACTACACCTGGAGCCTAATACTACACCTGGAGCCTAATACTACACCTGGAAACAACACCTGGAGCCCTAATACTACACCTGGAGCCTACACCTGGAGCCTAATAGTACACCTGGAGCCTAATACTACACCTGGAAACTACACCTGGAGCCCTAATACTACAGCTGGAGCCAAATACTACACCTGGAGCCCTAATACTACACCTGGAGCCAAATACTACACCTGGAGAAGTACAAAGTGGTGGTCTAAGAGCATTTAAACGGATTCGGGGAAATTATTAAAGGTGCCATAACATGCTTTTTTTCACGTTTCGTAGTCTACCCTAAGTGTATCATTGTGATAAAATGTGAATATATGATTATATTTCTGTGATGTATTTTATCTGCATAATAGTGATATTTTATCTGCATCATTAGTCTAAGAGAAGAACGGGTGTGTGACAAACTGCATTTGTTTGTGAAGGTATCATAAAGATGGGTTAAAGAATGTGGGGGGGGAGTTGCACCCCCCCTTGCAGGCTTTATCTCTACGGAAAAATACCACGTGCCTTGATGTGAGGCTGACCAATGAAAAATGTGACCCGCCTATTCCAGAATATCTAATAAAACCAACCAGCATGGGAAAAAACAGGGTGAGACGCAGGAGGATCACGCAGGCTGCTTACCACAGCCTGCGTGATCAGTCCCCGCGTTTTCTCCCAAGCTTGCCATACAAATGTCTGATGTTTCTGTGTCGTTTCATATTCTAAGTTGAATTGTGTTCTCTATGTGTTAAGGAATAGCATCTGGTGTATGTCTCCATCCAAGGACATTTTCTGGTCCTATCGAGCCGGATGACAAGCTGCCCTTCGCGGAGATTGACGGGTGAATCGGTGAAGTCTGTGCACAGCTAAAGGAAGTCCACTTTTCCCGTGGCCGCCCATCAGCACCTCATTCTCCGCGAGGAGAGCGCGTTGTTTCGAAGCAGCAGGAGAACAGACGACAAAGAGGTCAGAAAAACTTTGTGTGTGAAAAAGAGTGAGCCATGAAACGTTTTATGCATTAGTTTGATATTTACTGGAAAAATATTGAAGGCTCTTATTGAAGGCCCAGTTTAGGTATTACTGAGGAAATATTTTAGGCTCTTATGCCCAGTTTCATATTACTGAGGAAATATTGTAGGCTTATGGATGAGATAAGTTTCTCACATAAGCAAGGAGTTTGATTATTGCTGGAAAAATATTGGTTGGCGTTGTGTAGATAAGGTTCTCACATAAGGGAGTTTAAATTGCTCACCACGAGTTAAGTTTCTCACTGAAAGAAAGTAATGATGCCTTATGTACGAGTTGTTACTGACATAAAGATGAGTGAATGTAAGCGCTGTGCACGAGCGAAGTAAGTAAGAGAGAAGTGTGAATGTGTGAATGAGGATTAATAGTGATTAACTAACAAGTGTGAATCACAATTAATCATACAAGGGTCACAAGGCGTTATTCTGAGAGATCTAAAATTTGCAGACGAGGGTGATTGACATTGACCGTGTCTGTAAAGCATGTAGCATTTCTCTCAGACGACCGAGACCAAATAATGCCAAAATTATCACCCCAAACTGTAAAAAGACAAAGGAAAAGTCATAAGAGGATTTTGGAGGGAGACTTCCAGCGTGCTCAGATGACGTGGCAGAGAGGGGGAGATAAGGGGGGTCAACAAGACAGGAGAATGGGGAGAAAGCAGTTCAGAGGACGCTCTGAACTGATGAAATAAGTAAAACTGAACTCAGTTGGTTTTAAATTTTAGTATTTGAACAAATTTAAGGGTTTTGTTTGATTGACAACAATCAATTATAAAGATTGTATTAAGCTTGATAAGAGATGAAGATGAATTCAGATTTTTATAGATGGCCAATATTTTGGGGAATGTGATCACAGACAGGACACTTCCTGTCCCCGACATAGAAGACAAAAGTTGTGTTTTTTCGATATCGTGTTTTGTGAGTGCACAGAACAAAGCTATGTTTTGTTTTGTTTTATTTTTGGACTTGACGAAAATTATCTTTTTGGACTTAATGCATGACTAGATGAAAGTACAGGACGAAAAGACAGAAGTGTTTTTAAATTTAGGATAAAATGCAGGCACAGGCCTGGAAGTGATAATATGGGTAAATGGGTGACTACTGATGTTTTTGGACATAGAACGGGCAGTAAGTAAAGTGATAGTAAAAGTTATATCAGTAACTTATTTATTTGTATTATCATGAGGAAACCTCGTATTGCATGTAGACGTAAGTGAGGGAATAAGTTAAATAGTGACGTCCAATGCCCTCCCAGGAAAGACATGAATGGGTCATTAACTAAAGGCAAACGACACCAAGTCATAAAGATAGTCAGAGATAAGGGGCTATTGACTGGCAAAGAATCTGGAGGAGTGTAGAGCAGCGTAATGCAGGAGTAGAATACATTTTATGAGACCCGCAGATTACCTAAAGATAGTGAAAACTAAACAGGGGGATGGGTAATCAATACATGAGTTTAGAAGCAGAATGACAGGGACATTCTAAAGGATAACAGGGGAATCCCAGGGGATGCAGCGTCTGATAGTTATATCAGAAGAAAGAGAGAAAGTAAAAGCAGGTTACAAGTGAAGGTAAGAGTAAGTGGGAAGAGAGAAAGAAAAAGCAGGTTTAGAAATTTGGAAATGGGTGTTTCCTCCGTTACGAGAGGAAGACAGAGAACAGACACAGAGGGGAAGACAGAGAGGAAGATGAGAGACAAAGAAAAGACAAAGAAAGTAGGCAACAAGGGAAAAACAAGTTGATAAAATGATGTGCCTTATAACCAAGGGGAAGGTTTAGAATAATTGTGATTGTTACACATATAGACTTGTTAGAACAAACTAATCCACAATGTTTGTAAAGCATCACATGAGCAGGTGTGAGAGATTGAGTTTGAAACTCACCTGAAGCACATATAGAAGATTAGCACATATTAGATGGGTGACATTATTCAGGCCACACGCACAGAGGAGATGTGAAATTTGATGTTAAAAATTCTAAGTTGTGAACTGACCCTTATGGCCAGCTCAATGGGGGAATTATTGAGATAATTAGTATTGTTTGATGTATTTGACACATACACACACACATACATACATACGCACCAAACATTTATAGTTTGAAACATTTTAGAGTTTGAAACATTTGGAGTTTGAAACTTTTAGAGTTTGAAACATTTAGAGTTTGAAACATTTGGAGTTTGAAACAAATGGTGGTAAAACAGATTTACAAGTTACAGGTTTGGCAGTGTAAGATTACACACATAGACTGATTGGACACACAGGGTGGGGGCCCAGTGCCGTGGAAGGGGGGGCTCAGCCAGGGATGTGACCACTGACCTGTGAAAGGTCAAGAGGTGACATTGCGGAGTGGAAGACAGACGCAATTCCATCTCTTCCTTGATTACATCCTGGATTAGTGAACGTTGTAAACTATCTGGATTATTGAATTTTGTTTAAATGTAGTAGTTTGAGAAATGGGCAAAGTCATATCTCAAAAAGGAGGGATATGTACGAGTAAACAAACATTCCGAATCAATAATTTCTAAAAAAAAAAAAATTGTAAACAAGAAAACTGTTTGAAATGCACTGAATTGTCGAAAAGACTTTGGTTATCACCGCAGAGAACGTGTTGGAGATGTCGTGTTTACAGAGACGGAGCCAAGTGGACGGAGCCAAGTGGACGGAGCCACACCGTGTCGTCCTCACACCGACCATTGGAGGGACGAGAACATGGGTGCTCTCATGGGAAAGTGAGAGAAATGTCTGGACAACACAGCGGCAGAGCCATAACATCGCAGACGCAGGACTTCGTTTGTATTCTTCGTTTTTGTATGCAGAGACAACAAACAGATTCTACAGTACGCAAAGTACCATACTCTGCTACGATGAACGAGAGCCAGAGGCTACGGTGCGCAGAGTACCATACTCTGTGAAAAAAGAATCAACAGTTATCATCATCACAGCGATGACGGTAATATGGGTGCTGAACACCTGTATTATGCACCGGACAATCGGGACAATCGGGACAATCGATCAACATACAAGGGTGTGTCACAACTGTGTATGCCGGTAAATGGGAAAATAGAGGGAAGAAAATAAGTGATCAACATGAAAGGTTATGAAATGTGTAATGTGAAATGTATAATGTACAATTGACATGACAGTAGCTGAAGAAACACAATGGCATATTGTTGCCACCGTTGTTTGCACTAACTAAGAGTGCCTTTTTTATCTGCTACAACATAACTACATGCAATGTTAATGAGATTATGAATTGAGATGGGAAATGTACCAGTTCATATGTGTCATAGGTGTGACCGAAGCGAGCAGTGGAAGAAGGTCTCTTAAGAAACCAAGCGAGGACGTATGGTGATATGGGGACAGTTGTGGGACGTTGTGCCTATGTGTCTCTTTTGTGACCAGCATCACCCAGAACCATACCGCAGGGTCAAGGTCGAGAGGTTAGTGGACAATCTGGTTCCAGTAGCACCTGATACTACGTATTTGATTCTATTGGGGTGTCCAGAGGGGTCCCTGACGAGTCAAACTGACTGACCAGAGAGCAGCGGGTTTAAGGGCTTTCCGCTTGTACTTCTATATTTCCCATCACACCGCACAAAATTATAGACAAGATAAATTGTCTGTTTGTCAAATTACAGAGATTGACCAATCTGACTCAAAATTTAGGACAGTAATGCTGTAGACATGTTGTGGGCCGAGAGAAAAGGAGTTTGTTCAATGTTGAAGAATGTGCATCACTTTTTGAGTGTAAAAGTGTCATTTTAACACCTATATGAAAGACATGTTGAAAACTGAAAAGAGTAATGTGTTTGGCATATGAGACAGTGACTAATGCTTTGATAAACAGGAGGGAAATGTGATAAAATGTGAATATATGAGTATATTTCTGTGATGTATTTTATCTGCATAATAGTGATATTTTATCTGCATCATTAGTCTAAGAGAAGAATGGGTGTGTGACAAACTGCATTTGTGAAGGGATCGTAAAGATGGGCCAAAGAATGTTGCCCCAGGGGGGGAGTTGCCCCCCCCCTTGCAGGCTTTATCTCTACGGAAAAATACCACGTGCCTTGATGTGAGGCTGACCAATGAGAAATGTGACCCGCCTATTCCAGAATATCTAATAAAACCAACCAGCATGGGAAAAAAACAGGGTGAGACGCAGGAGGATCACGCAGGCTGCTTACCACAGCCTGCGTGATCAGTCCCCGCGTTTTCTCCCAAGCTTGCCATACAAATGTCTGATGTTTCTGTGTCGTTTCATATTCTAAGTTGAATTGTGTTCTCTATGTGTTAAGGAATAGCATCTGGTGTATGTCTAATTCCATGACAATCATTGATAATCAGAAGTGTTGTGCAACACCCATAACATAATAGTTAAGAAATATCACCCAGACCTTGGACCCCCTCACCAACCCGGAAATGCAAACGGCTTGGTTTGATATTCGCCCCCACCCTTGCGAAGAGCGATCTGGCTCCCCCGCCCAACCCGTGACGTAGTCTCAGAGCGCGTGTGTGCCCCGCCCACCCGTGACGTAGTCTCAGAGCGTGTGTGCCCCGCCCACCCGTGACGTAGTCTCAGTGAGAGCGTGTGTGCCCCGCCCACCCGTGACGTAGTCTCAGTGAGAGCGTGTGTGCCCCGCCCACCCGTGACGTAGTCTCAGTGAGAGCGTGTGTGCCCCGCCCACCCGTGACGTAGTCTCAGTGAGAGCGTGTGTGCCCCACCCACCCGTGACGTAGTCTCAGTGAGAGCGTGTGTGCCCCGCCCACCCGTGACGTAGTGTGTGCTCCACAGCTGTCTGCTCCGCGCTGCGCGACTGAGTGAGAAAGAGTCTACTTTGAGACTAAATAAATCTGGTGTTTATTCTACAGCGTGCGCAGAACAGATATATCTATAGATCTATCTATAGATCTATATTTATATATATATATATATATATATATATATATATATATATATATATATAGATATATATATATAATAAGTCTAGTCACATAAGTCTTATGTCCATCGCGCTCTTATTTCCTGGTTTTTCGGTATCGGATAGAACTTCTCTCCGTTTATTTTCCCGGTTGCTGCATCAAGTGCCACATAAACCTTCATCATTGTGATAATAGTAAAGAGTGCGATATCATTAATGAAGTTTTGGGACTCTTTGAGCCGTGTTTCGTCGTAAATCGAAGCAGAAAAACTCCGGGGCTTGTATGGGGAGACACGGGAGCCTGGAGCAGCTCGGAGCCGGGGGGAAGGGGGCGGGAGGGGGAAGAGGGGTGGGGAGGGGGAGGGTGGGGGGGTGGTGACGCGTGCTTAGAGTTCATTACAGCTGATCGACTCTAGAGTTAATAGCACATTCTTTTATAGCAGAACAGAACATAGAACATGAGGTACATTAGTATGTCTGCAGCTCCTCATCACTGATGAGTACCTGAGCTGCCCAGAGCTGTTTCCTGACCATGGCTTGAAAATGCTGTTGTATATTATGGGTAAATTGAAACTTAAACCTTGTTTTCTGTTTTAACCAAATTGGCCTCCTTTACTCCTCTTTCAAACCATCTCTTCTCCTGCTTAGAATTTTCATCTCACTTTGGTGGCTTAAGATGAAGATGCACAGCACTCTGCGGCTCTTTGTTGAGAGCCTAAGCGTGGTAACCACAGGGAGTTCCACGACCAGGACAAAACCCACTCTGCTCCGCCTGAATCCCAGGTTCATCTGTCAGTCAGATTCTCCTCTCCAGTAGACTCCTGGAATAGACCGTTTCAGGTCTTTATGAACCTTTATTTAACCAGGTAAGAAACCCATTGAGATTGAAGCCTCTTTTACATGGGTGACCCCGGGTAAACATTTACACCAATAAGACATTTAAGAACAAATAAAACAGAGTTTGTGTTTCAAAATGCTCAGTTTTAAGACACTCTTTTAAAATGGCATGAAAACCCCCAATGGAACCTCTAGTCTGTGTGAGGAGGTTTCCAAGCTGCTGGACCATGTATCATGTGACAAGAAGAAGTACAACTACACAAAACTTTATAAACTTTATCCAATGCATGAACCTCCTGGCACCCAAAGATGGCCACCCAGACCTGACATAGAGGTCACAATGGTGGGTCAGAATCAGAATCAGAAAAGGTTTATTTCTATTGTCAATGAACAGAATTCACAAACATAGGAACTTGTCCTGGTGATTCATACAACATAAAACAATGAACAATTAACAACAATTATAAACAACCTATATAAGTCAAAACTAAAAAAACAATTAAAATCTACTATAACATAAAAAATGAAAAATAAACTTAATAAGTACACAAACCTTACAGTTGAGTTTACATATGTAGAGCAGAAAGTGATTAAACGATGGTTAAAGTGACAGTGCTTAAGAAGTGTTCATGATCCAACAGCAGAGGGAAAGAAACTGTTCTTATGGAGGGAGGTTCTGGTCCGGATGGACCGTAGCCTCCTGTCTGGGGGGAGTGGCCTCCTGTCTGAGGGGAGTGGCCTCCTGTCTGAGGGGAGTGGCCTCCTGTCTGAGGGGAGTGGCACAAATAGTCCATGTCCAGGGTGAGAAGGGTCGGCTGTGATCCAAACTGGACGACCCAGAGTCCTGGAGACGTACAGGTCCTGCAGAGATGAAGTCTGCAGCCGATCACCTTCTCAGCAGAGGGCGCTGTAGTCTCTCTTTGTCCTTGGCTGTGGCTCCAGCGTGCCACACGGTGATGGAGGAGGTGATGGAGGAGGTGATGATGGACTCAATGATGGCCGTGTAGAACTGCACCATCATCAGCTTGTCTTTCCTCAGCTGCCGCAGGAAGTACTTCCTCTGCTGGTTCTTCTTGATGAGGAGCTGATGGTGGCTCCTCCCACTTGAGGTCCTGGTGATGGTGGTGCAGAGGAGGTGGAGGAGTCCACGGTGGAGATGGGGGAGTCTGTGATGTCTTCTGGGTGTTGAACTCCAGGTTGTTACCGCTAAACCAGGACACCAGCCGCTCCACCTCCTGTAGACACTCATCCCCGTCCCAGATGAGCCCGATGAGGGTGGTGTCGTCATGGTGATGAGGGTGGTGTCGTCATGGTGATGATGGTGGTGTCGTCCGCAAACTTGATCAGTTTTACGGAGTCGTGGCTGGAGGTGCAGCAGTTTGTCACAGGGAGAAGAGCAGGGGAGAAAGTACACGGCTGCAGGGTAACATACTAGTACAAGTACTGTAAGGTTATGAATGTCCACCCACTTGTGAAGGGGGCGGGGCATTCAGGTTTGATATTGATTAAAGAATTGTTCAAGAATTCAAACATGATACACTGCCTAAGTGTGGGTAAGTTTGAATCGTATTTTTAAGAGAAGAATGGGGCACCAGCCGGATAATCGGCAATTTAACAACTCTATAATCAGATATCTAGATTAATTAATTAATTAGAAATGAATTTGCTCGTTGATCTAAAGGTTTGAGAAGGTAACCGTGACATTGACCCCTTTTCTGGAAATGAAGGAACACTTAACCAAATGTGGGTTATGAAGATTTAATGACCAAAGAATTAAACAGATAAATATGAATCAGGAATATGCAAATGAGTCGATAACAGATGGAAAACACTTGACATGATGGTTCTAGATCTATCTAGGTGTGTGCAAGAGTTAACTCTAAGATGAAATTCAGCCTGTGAAGTGCATTCATACGAACGGAACCAGAAGCTGTGATCCTGAGGAGACGGGCCTGCTTGGGGTCCAAGGGCCTGCTTGGGGTCCAAGGGCCTGCTTGGGGTCCAAGGGCCTGCTTGGGGTCCAAGGGCCTGCGTGGGGTCCAAGGGCCTGCTTGGGGTCCAAGGGCCTGCTCTGGAGCTCGGCTCTGACGTTGTCTGGCCAAAGGACTGGATCGGTTCTGCGATCTGCGTTCTCCTTGGCTCTGAGGCGTTCTCCTTGGGAACATTAGCTTCTCTTGGAAAAGTCTTTGTCCCGTAGCGTAGCGTCGCTCACGCTAACTAGGCCCGAGGCCTGCTCCCAAGGCCTCATGGACCTTGCTGGTGGGACCCTGGATGGAGGGTCGAGCTTCGAAAGAAACTCGGATGGAACTCGCTCTGGAGCTCAGATGGTACTGATCTGTAACTCTCTGCTCTTTCCTTTTGTCTTTCCCCGCGGGGGTTTTGGCGCCGTGGCTTCAGCCAATCAGCATGCACGCTGGGGTCAGAGCTGATAAGGAGACTGATAAGGAGACTCTTGTGGCTATAGGCCACAAGAGTGACACAAAAGGTAAAATTGTCCACACAACAAGTTATGAAACAGTTAAAATGACATGTAAAACACGATTACACAATATGTACATGTAAAGTCATCTGGTGGACACATTTTTGCAATCTGATGATTGTCTATTAAAACCACTAAAACCGCAAAGTCTTTCAGCGTTTTAGCGTTTGTCTTGGAGAGATCGTTACTCTGTAATCCAAAAGGAGACATTTGATGAAAAGTTATTTTCAAAGTTCAGAGCGTCTCTGTTGTCACTATTACATCCTCTTTCTTCTGAGGGGTGTAAAACTCCACACGGGCAGTAGATAACACCTAGCCCGCATTCCTGTCACCATGGCAACAGGGGGAGGACATCTGCATATCCTACACAGCCCTGTGGAGCTCCTGTGCTGATAGTCCCAGTGTCTGAGACATTCTTCCCCTGCCGCACGCACTGCCTCTGATCCCCCTGCAGGTGGAGTCGGCGCTCCCCCTGCAGGGCGCTCCCCCTGCAGGTGGAGTCGGCGCTCCCCCTGCAGGGCGCTCCCCCTGCAGGTGGAGTCGGCGCTCCCCCTGCAGGTGGAGTCAGGCACGTTGAGCTGGGAGAGCTTGTCCTGGAGCAGAGCAGGAGGTGGTGTTGATGCAGAGCTGAAGTCCATAAACAGGATCCTGGCATAGGTTCCTGGGGAGTCCAGATACTGCAAGATGAAGTGGAGTAGCAACTTGTTGTGACTCAGAGCACTGTGATATAAAGTCTGCAGGGATTTAAGACATTTTACGCTAGCATTAATATAAAGACCATTTAATAATAATAATCTAAAATATAGCCGCAAGCCGCAATGATTGCCTGGCGCGCCCCTATTTTCCTCTTATTACACCTACTGCCGAAACCGTTCCTCCTCTTTGCTTAACAATTAGGGGCATTATTATTATTATTATGGATAAAAGTTTGTGGCTGCGCCGCACAAAGACCATAATTTATAAAAGAAACATTTGGATCACTTTTGATGGCCCACTCCTGTAGATGAGTCTCATAGGAATAACATGGGGCGTGGTAAAAGTATGGTGCGAGTACATTTCAGAGTAAGCTAGTCCTACTGCTGCGTCACCTGTATGAAGCTGAACTCCCTCCAGTTGAGGGCGCTGTGGACAGAGGGCAGGGATGTGATGGCGAGCAGTGACAGGAGGCCCAGGCTCATGACTCCAAACGACACGTACATCTCCACGCGCCAGACCTCCTCCTCATTCCACGTGCTCTCCACCTCAGCATGGACCTGAAGCAGAGGCAGAAGAACACCCTCAGATCTCCACAACCCTCAGCAACATACCACCCTCAGATCTCCACAACCCTCAGCAACACACAACCCTCAGATCTCCACAACCCTCAGCAACACACAACCCTCAGTAACACACAACCCTCAGCAACACACAACCCTCAGATCTCCACAACCCTCAGATCTCCACAACCCTCAGCAACACACAACCCTCAGTAACACACAACCCTCAGCAACACACAACCCTCAGCAACACACAACCCTCAGCAACACACAACCCTCAGCAACACACAACCCTCAGCTCGCTCGCTTGTTGAGAAGGTAAACTTACACAACTCATTTTGCCTGTGGTTTCTCGTCCTCGTTCCTGATTTGCTCTGCGTTGGCCCTGATAATGCTTTTTGCATCCATACCGAAATACAAAAAATAATTTAGCATTCGTAGGGCTAAGCAATGTCGGAAAAATACAAATTTAATATTGTCATTAATTTCTGTTTTAAAACTAAGATTCAGTTTACGCCGCACGTCTTAAACACATTACCATTTAGGAGAAGACTCAAATCTACACTAATACAAGAAGTGGCACAGTGGTTGGTGCTAAGGTCTTTGAGCCCGTGTAGGTTTACTCTCCTCACACTAAATACAAGTATAATAGGCACTCCATTGCGTTCAGGACAGTCCAAAACTCAATGACTTTCCTGGTAAACAAAGGATAAAAAGGTAATTTGTTAGTAGAGTTAGTCTTACTATGGTTAGGACTAGTTGAGACACTTATTCCTCCTAAATGAAGATGAGTTTGTTATCTTAAGTTCAGGAGCAGGACCACACCCCTTTCACGCCCCTTCCTGGGGCTACACTATTTAGGCATCCAAGTCACACACATCAGTGTTTGTGACTTCATGCCCCTCCCTCCGACCCTCTTCTAATTATCATTCTAATTTATCTCCTCGATGAGGGTATCGAGGCCCAGGAGACAACAGCCCTCATGGCCAGAAGCCCCAAAACTGCCTCCATTTCTGTGACTCGTGTTGTTCATGTTTCTCGTACGCCAATAAACACTTTGCATCGTAGCTGAGGTCGTGGTCCTTGCTAGTGGCTTAGTAATGATGTACAGTAAAGGCAGGGGACCGTTACATGCTGTCTTCATCTAATAATTGTACATTTTATCTTTTCAAACTTCTGAGAATGAGTGTGATGCTTTGGAATGAGAGCTGATTGGCTGTTCAGGTATATCAACGATTTTTAACCTTTGTGTCTGAAAAAGCTTATCTAAATCTGTGCTAGTGACCAAGAAATCCATGCGTGTGAAAACTAGTTGGGACATGTCAAAGTGGTGGCACCTGTAAGGTTTTTTGGGGGCGGTGTGCACGCTACCCTCAAATACAGGTGCGTGCAGCGCGCTCACACCCACCTGTGTCCCGAGTGGGCTTTGCGGTGGCAGCGTGGTGCCGCAGCTGGAGCAGATTTGAGCAGACGTTTCCCATCTCGTGTGCGCGTTGACAGTTTTAAGCAGGTTGGTGTCCACGGTTTCTTGAGCGTTGTTTTAAGTTTTTGCCCTAGTTTAACACCAGCTCCTGTCCAGGGCTGTACCCGCCTGGCGCTGCTGCGCCCGTTCCCCTCCGTGTTGGGAGGGTGTGTGCCTTGGGCACGCTTGTGTGGTCTTGGGGCTCTCTTCAGGTGAGTATGCACGTTGTCCTGCTGGCGCGTTGGTCTATGGGCCGTGGCTCATTATATATTCTGATACAGACCGTGGGCAGTTAATCTGCGGCTCTTCCCTTTGTTGTTGCCCGTGGGTGCGGGCTCCTCTGCCCGACAGGTAAGCCCAGTCTACACCGGAGCCTATGCACTGCTTTTAGTAACGCCTGTGTGTCATTCCTAGGCACGAGACGCTCGGCGCGCGGCCCCTTCAGGCTGCCACTTCCTGTGGGGAGGCCGTTGTTTTATCCATTATTAAAATACATCTACTTCTTGTTGTTAACCACCTTTTAGTAATTCAAATTAGACTGTTTATAAATGCATGGGCATAGGCACAACACACTTTAAACGAAAGGGATTTCACAAATAACACTGCTGTGTGTCTCCACTTACATCTGGTTAAGCCTGTGTGTGTTGTATGTGTTTGTCATCTATTTTGTTGCTTTGTTTGAATTTGGTTTAATTAATTTTGTTTGATTTAATGTGTGTTCGTCCCATTCACTGAATTTGTCTAACATTTTAACCTCTTTAACTATGTCTATTTTAAACTTTTGAAATATTTAAATAAAACAATTGTACTTTGTAATAAATCCACCTCTCTTATCGTCCAGACCTAGTGCGGCCTTATTTTAGTTAAATCTGTAGTTTCATTTGTGGTCCCAGGGCCCCATTCCCTGGGTGGCGTTGTTGGTTCCACTATTTTAGAACTGCTATCTATCGCTCATGTCACATAGTGATATGGCAAAGGGTTTGTGAGAGCGAGGAATGAGTTAGAGAGGTTTAAATATCTACTTCCTTATTTCACTGTTTATAAATGAGGCGCCCAAGCAGTGCTGTAAGCCACTTCTCGAGACCTTCCGTACGTGAGCCGTTCACCTCAGTAAAATTGTACTTTTTAAACATCAATTCTAAGTTCCAAAAGCCTCTACACCACGTTTGAACCTCTCTTTATGTCATGCTTTGGTTTGGATCATGTCAGACGCTTTATGACCTGGAAATATCAGATTGTGGCTCTTGACAAAGCGAGTGCCATAAACAGGAAACAGCTGTTATGATGCGTTGCATGTGTTGTAGTACATAAGTAATGGCAGCCTGTGCTTTTGCTGCTTCAGAAGTGTTTCTTCTGACCTGTTGGTAGGCGGCGTTGAGCAGCTGGTACTTCTCGGACCTCCTCATGGGCAGACACAGGCTGTAGAGCACGTGCACCGCCGCCAGGAAGAAGCTGAGCAGACCCAGCTGTTTGCGACTGCGCAGCCAGCCCTCCAGCCAGCCCGGGAACTGTCTGTACTTTGTCCCGTAGTATAACTGATGCCCCGCCGCCACCTGACCCGCCAAGTACACCAACGCCAGCAGCGTGATGGCCACCGACGGCAGGGTCCGGTTCACCACCTCCATGGGGATCTTGTAGAAGTCACTCTGCTGAGACTTGACGTACGGGTGGATCACGTCCCGCACAAAGGAGTAGGAGAAAAAGAAGATGGAGAGAGCCACAGCGGCCAGAACGGGACCCCTCCAGCCGGGGAACAGGCGCAGGGGCATGCTCTCAATGTCCCGGGACCAGCTCAGCGGCCCCATGTCCACAGGGCGGAAGTGCAGCAGCCGCGCCAGCTCCATGACCTGCTGCCGGGCCGGGACACTGTCACTGCAGATGTAGACCTGAAAAGCACAGGGTTATCTCATTATAGATCTATCAATGTGCAGCGCTCTGTGGACTATGGAGGCAAAAAGTCTTTGGAACTAAAATATTTACTTTTTGGGGGGGAATTTCCAGGACAGAAATGTCAGTTAGTTTGCTTTTCGATTACAAAATACTGTGTTTGAGCATCATGAAAGTTGAATGTCAACTCACGACATCCAGATATTTTAATAGCTTAATAATAGTTTAGTCATTCCCACTTTTACAATAGAAAACTTATGCAACAGCCCCCCCTAGTGTTACGTCTGTACCCACGTGAGTGCTGGCGTCCAGAGGGTAACTCTGCTGCATGGCCCAGGCTGAGATGACGTTGAAGCCTTTGACCACAGTGCTGGACGGCAGCAGCGAGGACAGGTACTCGGCGTTGGACTCGGGGTACTGATTCACTCTCCTGTTGTTACTCACATCCACCAGAATCTTCCCTGTGCAAGCACACAAAAGGACAGCATCAGCCCGGGAGAAGCACACGGAAGGACAGCATCAGCCCAGGAGAAGCACACAGAAGGACAGCATCAGCCCAGAAGAAGCACACGGAAGGACAGCATCAGCCCAGGAGAAGCACACGGAAGGACAGCATCAGCCCAGGAGAAGCACACGGAAGGACAGCATCAGCCCAGGAGAAGCACACGGAAGGACAGCATCAGCATCAGGAGAAGTACACGGAAGGACAGCATCAGCCCAGGAGAAGCACACGGAAGGACAGCATCAGCACCAGGAGAAGCACACGGAAGGACAGCATCAGCATCAGGAGGAGCACACGGAAGGACAGCATCAGCATCAGGAGAAGTACACGGAAGGACAGCATCAGGACAGGAGAAGCACACAGAAGGACAGCATCAGCACCAGGAGAAGCACACACAACCCTCAGCAACACACAACCCTCAGCTCTCCACAACCCTCAGCTCTCCACAACCTGACAGCATCAGCCCAGGAGAAGCACACGGAAGGACAGCATCAGCCCAGGAGAAGCACACGGAAGGACAGCATGAGGACAGGAGACACACACGGAAGGACAGCATCAGGACAGGAGAAGCACACGGAAGGACAGCATCAGCCCAGGAGAAGCACACGTAAGGACAGCATCAGCCCAGGAGAAGCACACGGAAGGACAGCATCAGGACAGGAGAAGCACACGGAAGAACAGCATCAGCACCAGGAGAAGCACACGGAAGGACAGCATCAGCACCAGGAGAAGCACACGGAAGGACAGCATCAGCACCAGGAGAAGCACACGGAAGGACAGCATCAGCCCAGGAGAAGCACACGGAAGGACAGCATCAGGACAGGAGAAGCACACGGAAGGACAGCATCAGCCCAGGAGAAGCACACGGAAGGACAGCATCAGCATCAGGAGGAGCACACGGAAGGACAGCATCAGCATCAGGAGAAGTACACGGAAGGACAGCATCAGGACAGGAGAAGCACACGGAAGGACAGCATCAGCACCAGGAGAAGCACACACAACCCTCAGCAACACACAACCCTCAGCTCTCCACAACCCTCAGCTCTCCACAACCTGACAGCATCAGCCCAGGAGAAGCACACGGAAGGACAGCATCAGCCCAGGAGAAGCACACGGAAGGACAGCATGAGGACAGGAGACACACACGGAAGGACAGCATCAGGACAGGAGAAGCACACGGAAGGACAGCATCAGCCCAGGAGAAGCACACGTAAGGACAGCATCAGCCCAGGAGAAGCACACGGAAGGACAGCATCAGCACCAGGAGAAGCACACGGAAGGACAGCATCAGCACCAGGAGAAGCACACGGAAGGACAGCATCAGCACCAGGAGAAGCACACGGAAGGACAGCATCAGCACCAGGAGAAGCACACGGAAGGACAGCATCAGCCCAGGAGAAGCACACGGAAGGACAGCATCAGGACAGGAGAAGCACACGGAAGGACAGCATCAGCCCAGGAGAAGCACACGGAAGGACAGCATCAGCCCAGGAGAAGCACACGGAAGGACAGCATCAGCATCAGGAGAAGCACACGGAAGGACAGCATCAGCATCAGGAGGAGCACACGGAAGGACAGCATCAGCACCAGGAGAAGCACACGGAAGGACAGCATGAGGACAGGAGACGCACACAGAAGGACAGCATCAGCCCAGGAGAAGCACACAGAAGGACAGCATCAGCCCAGGAGAAGCACACGGAAGGACAGCATCAGCCCAGGAGAAGCACACAGAAGGACAGCATCAGCCCAGGAGAAGCACACGGAAGGACAGCATCAGCATCAGGAGGAGTACACGGAAGGACAGCATCAGCCCAGGAGAAGCACACAGAAGGACAGCATCAGCCCAGGAGAAGCACACAGAAGGACAGCATCAGCCCAGGAGAAGCACACGGAAGGACAGCATCAGCATCAGGAGGAGTACACGGAAGGACAGCATCAGCCCAGGAGAAGCACACGGAAGGACAGCATCAGCATCAGGAGGAGCACACGGAAGGACAGCATCAGCATCAGGAGAAGTACACGGAAGGACAGCATCAGGACAGGAGAAGCACACGGAAGAACAGCATCAGCACCAGGAGAAGCACACACAACCCTCAGCAACACACAACCCTCAGCTCTCCACAACCCTCAGCAACACACAACCCTCAGCTCTCCACAACCCTCAGCTCTCCACAACCTGACAGCATCAGCCCAGGAGAAGCACACGGAAGGACAGCATGAGGACAGGAGAAGCACACGGAAGGACAGCATCAGCACCAAGAGAAGCACACGGAAGGACAGCATGAGGACAGGAGACGCACACGGAAGGACAGCATCAGCACCAGGAGACGCATACGGAAGGACAGCATCAGCACCAGGAGAAGTACACGGAAGGACAGCATCAGCCCAGGAGAAGCACACGGAAGGACAGCATGAGGACAGGAGAAGCACACGGAAGGACAGCATGAGGACAGGAGACACACACGGAAGGACAGCATCAGGACAGGAGAAGCACACGGAAGGACAGCATCAGCCCAGGAGAAGCACACGGAAGGACAGCATCAGCCCAGGAGAAGCACACGGAAGGACAGCATCAGCATCAGGAGGAGCACACGGAGGGACAGCATCAGCCCAGGAGAAGCACACGGAAGGACAGCATCAGCACCAGGAGAAGCACACGGAAGGACAGCATCAGCACCAGGAGAAGCACACGGAAGGACAGCATCAGCACCAGGAGAAGCACACGGAAGGACAGCATCAGCCCAGGAGAAGCACACGGAAGGACAGCATCAGCACCAGGAGAAGCACACGGAAGGACAGCATCAGCCCAGGAGAAGCACACGGAAGGACAGCATGAGGACAGGAGACGCACACGGAAGGACAGCACCAGCCCAGGAGAAGCACACGGAAGGACAGCATGAGGACAGGAGACGCACACGGAAGGACAGCATCAGCACCAGGAGAAGCACACGGAAGGACAGCATCAGCCCAGGAGAAGCACACGGAAGGACAGCATCAGCACCAGGAGGAGCACACGGAAGGACAACATCAGTACCAGGAGAAGCACATGGAAGGACAGCATCAGCACCAGGAGAAGCACACGGAAGGACAGCATCAGCACCAGGAGAAGCACACGGAAGGACAGCATGAGGACAGGAGAAGCACACGGAAGGACAGCATCAGCACCAGGAGAAGCACACGGAAGGACAGCATCAGCCCAGGAGAAGCACACGGAAGGACAGCATGAGGACAGGAGACGCACACGGAAGGACAGCACCAGCCCAGGAGAAGCACACGGAAGGACAGCATGAGGACAGGAGACGCACACGGAAGGACAGCATCAGCACCAGGAGAAGCACACGGAAGGACAGCATCAGCCCAGGAGAAGCACACGGAAAGACAGCATCAGCACCAGGAGGAGCACACGGAAGGACAACATCAGTACCAGGAGAAGCACATGGAAGGACAGCATCAGCACCAGGAGAAGCACACGGAAGGACAGCATCAGCACCAGGAGAAGCACACGGAAGGACAGCATGAGGACAGGAGACGCACACGGAAGGACAGCATCAGCCCAGGAGAAGCACACGGAAGGACAGCATGAGGACAGGAGACGCACACGGAAGGACAGCATCAGCACCAGGAGAAGCACACGGAAGGACAGCATCAGCCCAGGAGAAGCACACGGAAGGACAGCATCAGCACCAGGAGAAGCACACGAAAGGACAGCATCAGCACCAGGAGAAGAACACGGAAGGACAGCATCAGCACCAGGAGAAGCACACGGAAGGACAGCATCAGCACCAGGAGAAGCACACGAAAGGACAGCATCAGCACCAGGAGAAGAACACGGAAGGACAGCATCAGCACCAGGAGGAGCACACGGAAGGACAACATCAGCATCAGGAGGAGCACACGGAAGGACAGCATCAGCCCAGGAGAAGCAAACGGAAGGACAGCATCAGCACCAGGAGAAGCACACGAAGGGACAGCATCAGCACCAGGAGAAGAACACGGAAGGACAGCATCAGCACCAGGAGAAGCACACGGAAGGACAGCATCAGCCCAGGAGAAGCACACGGAAGGACAGCATCAGCACCAGAAGAAGCACATGGAAGGACAGCATCAGCACCAGGAGAAGCACACGGAAGGACAGCATCAGCCCAGGAGAAGCACACGGAAGGACAGCATCAGCACCAGGAGAAGCACACGGAAGGACAGCATCAGCCCAGGAGAAGCACACGGAAGGACAGCATGAGGACAGGAGACGCACACGGAAGGACAGCACCAGCCCAGGAGAAGCACACGGAAGGACAGCATGAGGACAGGAGACGCACACGGAAGGACAGCATCAGCACCAGGAGAAGCACACGGAAGGACAGCATCACCCCAGGAGAAGCACACGGAAGGACAGCATCAGCACCAGGAGGAGCACACGGAAGGACAACATCAGTACCAGGAGAAGCACATGGAAGGACAGCATCAGCACCAGGAGAAGCACACGGAAGGACAGCATCAGCCCAGGAGAAGCACACGGAAGGACAGCATCAGCACCAGGAGAAGCACACGGAAGGACAGCATCAGCCCAGGAGAAGCACACGGAAGGACAGCATGAGGACAGGAGACGCACACGGAAGGACAGCATCAGCCCAGGAGAAGCACACGGAAGGACAGCATGAGGACAGGAGACGCACACGGAAGGACAGCATCAGCCCAGGAGAAGCACACGGAAGGACAGCATCAGCACCAGGAGAAGCACACGGAAGGACAGCATCAGCACCAGGAGAAGCACACGGAAGGACAGCATCAGCCCAGGAGAAGCACACGGAAGGACAGCATCAGCACCAGGAGAAGCACACGGAAGGACAACATCAGCACCAGGAGAAGCACACGGAAGGACAACATCAGGACAGGAGAAGCACACGGAAAGGACAGCATCAGCACCAGGAGAAGCACACGGAAGGACAGCATCAGCACCAGGAGAAGCACACAGAAGGACAGCATCAGCACCAGGAGAAGCACACGGAAGGACAGCATTAGCACCAGGAGGAGCACACGGAAGGACAGCATCAGCCCAGGAGAAGCACACGGAAGGACAGCATCAGGACAGGAGAAGCACACGGAAGGACAGCATCAGGACAGGAGAAGCACACGGAAGGACAGCATCAGCCCAGGAGAAGCACACAGAAGGACAGCATCAGCACCAGGAGAAGCACACGGAAGGACAGCATCAGCACCAGGAGAAGCACACGGAAGGACAGCATCAGCACCAGGAGAAGCACATGGAAGGACAGCATCAGCACCAGGAGAAGCACACGGAGAGCTTCAGGATGGAACACAAACGCAGCCACAATAGAACGCAAACAAGGACGGGTGATATATCGGTTCCAGGGGACGTTTTGTGTCTTTTTGAACAGACTCATGAGTCCAAGTGGAAGAGGAACATCAGCCTGAACATGTCTGTTACGATCATGAAACAAATGATTTCATGTCCCTGATAAATACATTTGTTATTATTTATAATAAAGTGAAAAGAGGATTTTACCATCGAAATATCAATACTGCAGAAAGACATATGTCGAATATCAGAACCAGCTCAAAAGAATCCCCTAAAGTAAAGGCGTGTTTTAAGGTGCACGATGGACTCATACCTCTAAAAGTTATCAAGAACACTTTTAAGATTGAATGGTTTATTTCTATTTTTATGCACCAAATTTGTCCCTAAGAATCATGTTGGGCCGGTTGCCGTGGTGTTACGTGTTATGTCCCAGCATAGATTTGTCCCACCACATGTCAGCGAAGTGAGTTTACAGCGCTTCAGCCCAATAAAACTTACACAATAAAAAGGGAATTTTCAAAATATTATAAATTTTTCATTGAAAGTAAATGTTAAACGTCGTTATGTGAGAAAGTGTTGGACACATGTTGAATCTATAATGTCATACATTTGTTTAAATTAGATTGAAGAAGGTCCATTTTGTGGTTTGTCATACTTTTGATCAGATAAAAAACTAATTTGTTTTACGACGGCATCAGCTCCAGGCTCCTTAAGTCCTGCAGATGAACTGTGTGGAGTTATGGAGCATGTCTTCAACATGAGCCTGAAGCTGAGGCTGGTACCACAGGTCTGAAGACCTCCTGTCTGGTACCTGTGCCCAAGACACCGCGCGCCAAAGACCTCAACAGCTTCAGGCCGGTGGCTCTCACGTCCCACCTGATGAAGACACTGGAGCTGGTCCTGGACCTTCAACACCATCAGCCGCTGCTCCTGAGGGACAAGCTGGAGACTGCTGGTGTGGAGTATGACCTGCAGAGTGGATCCTGGACTACCTCACAGACCGACCCCAGTTTTTGAGAGCCCGGGACTGTGTCTGACACTCGGACCTGCAGTGTGGGGGCGCCCCAGGGCACTGTCCTTGCGTCCTTTCTCTTCACCCTCTACACTGCAGACTTCAGACACGACACGGACAGCTGTGTCCTGCAGAAGTTCTCTGACGACTCTGCCATCATCGGACTCATCACGGACGACGATGATGTGGAGGACAGAGGACTGGAGCAGGACTTTGTGGAACCACCTCCTCATCAACGCGGGGAAGACCAAGGATATGGTGGTGGACTTCCACAGACGCCACCCCACTGCCCCCCTCACCAGTGAACATCCAGGGACGGGACATTGAGAGAGTGACTCATACAAGGACCTGGTGTTCATCTGAACCACAAACTGGACTCATAACACAGACTGTACAGGAAGAGCCAGAGTCGGCTCTACCTCCTGAGGAGACTCAGGTCGTTTGGAGTGACAGGGCCACTCCTGTCACTCCTGAAGACCTTCTACGACTCTGTGGTGCATCAGCTCCTGTAGGTGTGGTCTGCTGGAGCAGCAGCATCACAGAGAGGGAGAGGAAGAGGCTGGACAAAGTCATCAAGAAGTCCAGCTCCGTCCTGGGCTGTCCTCTGGACTCGGTGCAGGAGGTGGGGGACAGAAGGGTCCTGGCTAGATTCACATCTATGCTGGACCATGAGTGTCGCCCCCTGCAGGACACTCTGTCCACTGCAGGACACTCTGTCCACTGCAGGACACCCTGTCCCCTGCAGGACACTCTGTCCACTGCAGGACACTCTGTCCCCTGCAGGACACTCTGTCCACTCTGGAGAGCAGCTTCAGTGACTGATCCACCCTCGCTGTGTGAAGGAGACGTTTCACAGTCTGTCCTTCTGCTGCTGTCACACTCTACAACAAACACTGTCCTGAACACGTGCAATACTGTCATACCCATGTGCATATAACTGATGAAAATAGAGTGTTTATTTTACCATTATTATTATTATTATTAGTGTTATTATCTTGTCTTACGATGTTTTTATTTCATCTTTATTTCCCCCTCCATTCCTTATTAGGAAATGAGAGGTTTTGTCTATAGGAGTTTTGTTTATAAGAGTTCTTCCTGTAATCTTTCCTTTTCCTCTGGATCTACCTGCGTTGCAACAATGAAATTTCCCCATGTGTGGACAATAAAGGAATATCTTATCTTATCTTACACAAGGACAAAAACAGGACTAAACCATGAAGAAAGCAGGACACAAGGACTAAAACAGGACTAAACCATGAAGAAACCAGGACACAAGGACTAAAACAGGACTAAACCATGAAGAAACCAGGACACAAGGACTAAAACAGGACTAAACCATGAAGAAACCAGGACACAAGGACTAAAACAGGACTAAACCATGAAGAAAGCAGGACACAAGGACTAAAACAGGACTAAACAATGAAGAAACCAGGACACAAGGACTAAAACAGGACTAAACCAGGAACAAGACTAAGAACACATAATATTGTCTGGATTTCATTATCTGTATGATTATAGAGTTATTCCGTTGTGATAATGACCTAAGCCCTGACCTCCTCGGGCCCCTCCGAGCGGGACACGAGGACACTGCACACTGTAAACGTCTCCTGTGCCGTACCCTCCAGCAGGTGCTTGAGGTCCCACAGCACAGAATAGTGTTCTCTGCGGATGGCCAGGAACACCATGTGCGCCTTCCCCACCGCGTCCTCGTAGTGCGTGACGTCCACCACATGAGGGAAGCAGTGAGCCGCCTGCTTGGGTCTGCGGCTGCCCACCACCACGTGGAAGCCCCCCCGCAGCAGGCGCAGGGCCAGCGCTCTGGAGAAGTCTCCGGAGCCCAGGACGGTGATGCTGGGCAGGGCCGAGGGGCTGCAGGGGACCACCGCGGCGGCTCCGTAACCATTCCTCAGAGCGGCGGGGAAGGGGGCGTGTGACGAGGAGGAGGAGGTGGTGAGGAAGATTGGGCTCCTGCTGCCGCCGCTCATGGACAGAGACTCCATCGCTGTGTCCTGCTCGGCTCCTGCTCAGGGGCCCGCGGAACCTGAAGGAACCAACGACATGAGAGAAGGTAGATGTCAAAGGCCACATAGATGTCAAAGGTCACGGGTTGGTGCGTGTCTCCACTAAGTGAACCGAGCTGAAGCGTCCAGAATGTGGAGTGAGAGGTTTAGCCGCATTAGAGCCAGATGATTGGACAAGAGACAGGACAGATATATAACAGAGAAGAATCTTTGTCACCAAACGCAGACGTGATCTTGTGCTAAAGCGCTGTGTTTCTTCTGATGCTAACTATGTGGAGCCTTAGCAACACAAAGCTAGCGTAGCACGTTAGCAACAGCTGTTTCCTGTTTATGGCCGCACGGCACTCGCTTTGTCAAGAGCCACAATCTGATATTTCCAGGTCAAAGAAATGAGGCAAAACTGTTCCTGTGCGCGCTCGCTTTAGCCACGCCCCTCACACGCACTAGAGTTAGCCATGCCCCTCACACACACTAGCGTTTGCCACGCCCCTCACACACACTAGCGTTAGCCACGCCCCTCACACACACTAGCGTTAGCCACGCCCCTCACACACACTAGCTTTAGCCACGCCCCTCACACGCACTAGCTTTAGCCACGCCCCTCACACGCACTAGCTTTAGCCACGCCCCTCACACACACTAGAGTTAGCCACGCCCCTCACACACACTAGCGTTTGCCACGCCCCTCACACACACTAGCGTTAGCCACGCCCCTCACACACACTAGCGTTAGCCACGCCCCTCACACACACTAGCTTTAGCCACGCCCCTCACACACACTAGAGTTAGCCACGCCCCTCACACACACTAGCGTTTGCCACGCCCCTCACACACACTAGCGTTAGCCACGCCCCTCACACACACTAGCGTTAGCCACGCCCCACACACACTAGCTTTAGCCGCACCCCTCAGACACACTAGCTTTAGCCACGCCCCTCACACACACTAGCTTTAGCCGCGCCCCTCAGACACACTAGCTTTAGCCACGCCCCTCACACACACTAGCTTTAGCCACGCCCCTCACACACACTAGCTTTAGCCACGCCCCTCACACACACTAGCTTTAGCCACGCCCCTCACACACATTGGCTTTAGCCACGCCCCTCACACACACGCTCGCTTTAGCCACGCCCCTCACACACACTAGCTTTAGCCACGGCCCTCACACACACTAGCTTTAGCCACGCCCCTCACACACACTAGCTTTAGCCACGCCCCACACACACACACTAGCTTTAGCCACGCCCCTCACACACACTAGCTTTAGCCACGCCCCTCACACACGCTAGCTTTAGCCATGCCCCTCACACGCACTAGCTTTAGCCACGCCCCTCACACACACTAGCTTTAGCCACGCCCCTCACACACACTAGCTTTAGCCACGCCCCTCACACACACTAGCTTCAGCCACGCCCCTCACACACACTAGCTTTAGCCACGCCCCTCACACACACTAGCTTTAGCCACGCCCCTCACACACACTAGCTTTAGCCACGCCCCTCACACACACACTAACTTTAGCCACGCCCCTCACACACACTAGCTTTAGCCACGCCGCTC
The DNA here is from genome assembly GCF_026437365.1 of Eucyclogobius newberryi. Taxonomy (NCBI): domain Eukaryota; kingdom Metazoa; phylum Chordata; class Actinopteri; order Gobiiformes; family Gobiidae; genus Eucyclogobius; species Eucyclogobius newberryi. Next base: position 32,695,577 of record NW_027315812.1, read on the forward strand.
ACACACTCTAGCTTTAGCCACGCCCCTCACACACACTAGCTTTAGCCACGCCCCTCACACACACTAGCTTTAGCCACGTCCCTCACACACACTAGCTTTAGCCACGCCCCTCACACACACTAGCTTTAGCCACGCCCCTCACACACACTAGCTTTAGCCACGCCCCTCACACACACTAGCTTTAGCCACGGCCCTCACACACACTAGCTTTAGCCACGCCCCTCACACACACTAGCTTTAGCCACGCCCCTCACACACACTAGCTTTAGCCACGCCCCTCACACACACTAGCTTTAGCCACGCCCCTCACACACACTAGCTTTAGCCACGCCCCTCACACACACTAGCTTTAGCCACGCCCCTCACACACACTAGCTTTAGCCACGCCCCTCACACACTCTAGCTTTAGCCACGCCCCTCACACACACTAGCTTTAGCCACGCCCCTCACACACAGGTCTTTCTGTGACTGGCTCAGATCGACCTCAGGATTAGAAAGTCTCATTCAGGAATGATTTAGATTGTGTTTGTGAATAAAACATGAGTTCTGTTTGGGTCCGGTTCATGTAGCGGACCAGGACCTGAACATGGACTCTGACATGAACCGGCCCAAAGCGCTCTAAAGTGAACCGTCTGAGGATCTGGGCCAGTGGAAACATGGCTGACCACACACACACGCACACACACACACGCACGCACGTACACACACACACACACACACACACACACTCACACACACTCACACACAGACACACACACACACACACAGACACACACACTCACTCACACACAGACACACACACACATACATCACATACACACATTATACACATATTACAGACAATACGCACACAATACATGCTAAAAACACTCAATTACACACACTACACACATAACACATAACACACAATACACGAACAATACACATACAATACACACACAAAACATACAATAAACACACAAAACATACAATACACACACAAAACACACAATACACGCACACATAACACAGGACTTTTCAGCTTCGCGGTGCACGTGCGCCGCAGCAGTCTGGGAAAAACGCTCCGCTCGACCTTGGCCGCGCGGAGGACGCGCACTTGTAGCATGCACACACAGACACACACACACACACACACACACAGACACACACACACACACACACAAACACACACGCCCGCGCACGGACACACAAGCACGCGCATGCACGCACGCACACACACACACACACGTACACACACAAACATATGCATGAACACACACACACACGCGCGCATGGACACACAAGCACGCGCATGCACGCACGCTCACACACACACACAAACACACACACGTACACACACACACATATGCATGTACACACACACACACACACATACACACACACGCGCGCACGGACACACAAGCACGCGCATGCACGCACGCACGCACACAAACACACACACACACACACGTTCGGCCGCATGTAGAAGTATCTGCGTCACTGACCTGGAGCGGTCAGGAGAATTGCGCACAATCCTCCGCAGACACAGAACAACAGCTGTCCGCCATCCTTTAGCCGCTCCAGCCCCGGTGATGCCGCCTCCTGCCGCTTCTTGCCGCCTCTTGCCGCTTCTATGCGCTGCCGCGTTCCGGCGCCTGCCGCCTCGAGCTGCTGCGTTCACGCTCCTTCCGCTGCCTCAGTGAACGAGCTCTGGATAATATTTAATAACCATAAAACCTTCAGCTCAGATGATCTGGTCCAGCCCGCCGCAAGTGTGAGCCACCTCTGAATGTTTAGTGCGCATTTGTGTAGTTACTTACGGTAAAAGCGAGGAAATTTTACTGTAACAAAGTAATCATAAAGTGACACTTTTGTTTTTTTTAAATATGTAGCCTAGTTATTTTTGAATAAAATTATAACATGTAAACCTAACACTGAACAGACTTTTCTCTTTTTCTCAATTCTCTTTTTGAGACCCCCAGGTTCAGAAGTGATTCTAGATGTGATTCTAGAGCGAGTAACTGTGATTCACCCTGGAGAGACAAAGAGACCACGAGAATGGACTGTTTAGCAAGCTTTATTCGTGAGTTATTTGGCGCTCAGACCCCGGCGGAAGACATTGCAATCATGGGCACTCCATGATCTATTTGTATTAGATGTCTCCCCCCGGAGCCTGGAGACTGGTGGTGGTAGATGTGAAGAGAAGGTAGAGGATGAGGGGAATGCAGAGGAGGAGCTGGGGAGGTGGTGGGTCGCAGTACGGTTTGAGCGGCCAAGCCATCTGCCTGAGGGCTTAAATGCGACCGCCTGGTGCTGATTGGGAGCAGGGAGGAGTCACTGGGAGCGTTGATTGGGGATGAGGAGCAGGTGCGAGGGCCATGGTACAGACGCCCCCTGACCTTTCACCCTCCTTCTTTGGCCAGGAAAAACTGCATAACCTCTTTGGGATAAGCGCAGAAACCTGGGAGAGTCCATGGTGAAGTGAGGGATCCGACTCTCACAGACGGACAGGCCACGCCCGCTTGAGTGCGATGATGAGGGGTCCTTCCATGGTGGCCTTGATGTAGAAGGATGGAGTTATGTCTTCCAGGCTGAATTTACGCAGGCTTCATTTCTCGAGCGAGTAACTGTGATTCTAGAGCGAGTGACTGGAGCGAGTGACTGTAATTCTGGAGCGAGTAACTGTGATTCTGGAGCGAGTGACTGTGATTCTGGAGCGAGTAACTGTGATTCTTGAGCGAGTGACTGTAATTCTGGAGCGAGTGACTATAATTCTGGAGCGAGTGACTGCGATTCCGGAGCAAGTGACTGTGATTCTAGAGCGAACAACTGTGATTCTAGAGCGAACAACTGTGATTCTAGGGCAAGTAACTGTGATTCTAGAGCGAATGACTGTGATTCTAGAGCGAGTGACTGTGATTCTGGAGCGAGTGAATGTGATTCTAGAGCGAACAACTGTGATTCTAGAGCGAGTAACTGTGATTCTAGAGCAAGTAACTGTGATTCTGGAGCGAGTGACTCTGATTCTGGAGCGAGTGACTGTGATTCTGGAGCGAGTGACTGTGATTCTGGAGCGAGTGACTGTGATTCTAGAGCGAGTGACTGTGATTCGGGAGTGAGTAACTGTAATTCTGGAGCGAGTGACTCTGTTTCTAGAGCGAGTGACTGTGATTCTGGAGCGAGTGACTGTGATTCTAGAGCGAGTGATTGTGATTCCGGAGCAAGTGACTGTGATTCTAGAGCGAACAACTGTGATTCTAGAGCGATTAACTGTGATTCTAGAGCAAGTAACTGTGATTCTAGAGCAAATGACTGTGATTCTGGGGCGAGTGACTGTGATTCTAGAGCGAGTGACTGCGATTCCGGAGCGAGTAACTGTGATTCTAGAGCGAGTGATTGTGATTCTAGAGCGAGTAACTGTGATTCTGGAGCGAGTGACTGTGATTCTGGATCGATTGACTGTGATTCTGGAGCGAGTGACTGTGATTCTGGGGCGAGTGACTGTGATTCTGGAGCGAGTAACTGTGATTCTGGAGCGAGTGACTGTGATTCTAGAGCGAGTGACTGAGATTCTGGAGCGAGTGACTGCGATTCTGGAGCGAGTGACTGTGATTCCAGAGCGAACAACTATGATTCTAGAGCGAGTAACTGTGATTCTAGAGCAAGTAACTGTGATTCTGGAGCGAGTGACTCTGATTCTGGAGCGAGTGACTGTGATTCTGGATCGAGTGACTGTGATTCTGGAGCGAGTGACTGTGATTCTGGAGCGAGTGACTGTGATTCTAGAGCGAACAACTGTGATTCTAGAGCGAACAACTGTGATTCTAGGGCGAATAACTCTGATTCTGGAGCGAGTGACTGTGATTCTGGAGCGAGTGACTGCGATTCTGGAGCGAGTGACTGTGATTCTAGAGCGAGTGACTGCGATTCTGGAGCGAGTGACTGTGATTCTAGAGTGAACAACTGTGATTCTAGAGTGAGTAACTGTGATTCTAGAGCAAGTAACTGTGATTCTGGAGCGAGTGACTCTGATTCTGGAGCGAGTGACTGTGATTCTGGATCGAGTGACTGTGATTCTGGAGCGAGTGACTGTGATTCTGGAGCGAGTAACTATGATTCTAGAGCGAACAACTGTGATTCTAGAGCGAACAAGTGTGATTCTAGAGCGAGTAACTCTGATTCTGGAGCGAGTGACTGACTAGAGCGAGTGACTGTGATTCTGGAACGAGTGTCTGTGATTCTAGAGCGAGTGACTGCGATTCTGGAGCGAGCAACTGTGATTCTAGAGCGACTGACTGTGATTCTAGAGCGGGTAACTGTGATTCTGGAGCGAGTGACTCTGATTCTGGAGCGAGTGACTGTGATTCTGGATCGAGTGACTGTAATTCTGGAGCGAGTGACTGTGATTCTGGAGCGAGTGACTGTGATTCTGGAGCGAGTAACTGTGATTCTGGAGCGAGTGACTCTGATTCTAGAGCGAGTGACTGCGATTCCGGAGCGAGTGACTGTGATTCTAGAGCGAGTGACTGCGATTCCGGGGCGAGTGACTGTGATTCTAGATCGAGTGACTGTGATTCCGGAGCGAGTAACTGTGATTCTGGAGCGAGTGACTGCGATTCTGGAGCGAGTAACTGTGATTCTAGAGCGAGTGACTGTGATTCTAGAGCGAGTAACTGTGATTCTGGAGCGAGTGACTCTGATTCTGGAGCGAGTGACTGTGATTCTAGAGCGAGTGACTGTGATTCTGGAGCGAGTAACTGTGATTCTGGAGCGAGTAACTGTGAATCTGGAGCAAGTGACTGTGATTCTAGAGCGAGTGACTGCGATTCTGGGGCGAGTGACTCTGATTCTGGAGCGAGTGACTGTGATTCTGGATCGAGTGACTGTGATTCTGGAGCGAGTAACTGTGATTCTGGAGCGAGTGACTGTGATTCTGGAGCGAGTAACTGTGATTCTGGAGCGAGTGACTGATTCTAGAGCGAGTGACTGCGATTCCGGAGCGAGTGACTGTGATTCTAGATCGAGTGACTGTGATTCTGGAGCGAGTGACTGTGATTCTAGATCGAGTGACTGTGATTCTGGAGCGAGTAACTGTGATTCTGGAGCGAGTGACTGCGATTCTAGAGCGAGTGACTGCGATTCCGGAGCGAGTGACTGCGATTCTAGAGCGGGTAACTGTGATTCCGGAGCGAGTGACTGTGATTCTGGATCGAGTGACTGTGATTCTGGAGCGAGTAACTGTGATTCTGGAGCGAGTGACTTTAATTCTGGAGCGAGTAACTGTGATTCTAGAGCGAGTGACTGTGATTCTAGAGCGAGTGACTGTGATTCTGGGGCGAGTGACTCTGATTCTAGAGCGAGTGACTGTGATTCTGGGGCGAGTGACTGCGATTCTGGAGCAAGTGGCTGTGATTCTAGAGCGAACAACTGTGATTCTAGAGCGAGTAACTGTGATTCCAGAGCAAGTAACTGTGATTCAGGAGCGAGTAACTGTGATTCTGGAGCGAGTGACTGTGATTCTGGAGCGAGTGACTGCGATTCTGGAGCGAGTGACTGTGATTCCAGAGCGAACAACTATGATTCTAGAGCGAGTAACTGTGATTCTAGAGCAAGTAACTGTGATTCTGGAGCGAGTGACTCTGATTCTGGAGCGAGTGACTGTGATTCTGGATCGAGTGACTGTGATTCTGGAGCGAGTGACTGTGATTCTGGAGCGAGTAACTATGATTCTAGAGCGAACAACTGTGATTCTAGAGCGAACAACTGTGATTCTAGAGCGAGTAACTCAGATTCTGGAGCGAGTAACTGCGATTCTGGAGCGAGTGACTGTGATTCTAGAGCGAGTGACTGTGATTCTGGAACGAGTGACTGTGATTCTAGAGCGAGTGACTGCGATTCTAGAGCGAGCAACTGTGATTCTAGAGCGACTGACTGTGATTCTAGAGCGGGTAACTGTGATTCTAGAGCGAGTGACTGTGATTCTAGAGCGAGTGACTGTGATTCTGGGGCGTGACTCTGATTCCAGAGCGAGTGACTGTGATTCTGGAGCGAGTAACTGTGATTCTGGAGCGAGTGACTGCGATTCTAGAGCGAGTAACTGTGATTCTAGAGCGAGTGACTGCGATTTTAGAGCGGGCAACTGTGATTCTGGAGCGAGTGACTCTGATTCTGGAGCGAGTGACTGTGATTCTGGATCGAGTGACTGTGATTCTGGAGCGAGTAACTGTGATTTTGGAGCGAGTGACTGCGATTCTGGAGCGAATGACTGTGATTCTGGAGCGAGTAACTGTGATTCTGGAGCGAGTGACTGTGATTCTGGAGCGAGTAACTGTGATTCTGGAGCGAGTGACTCTGATTCTGCAGCGAGTAACTGTGATTCTAGAGCGAGTAACTGTGATTCTGGAGCGAGTGACTGTGATTCTAGAGCGAGTGACTGTGATTCTGGAGCGAGTGACTGTGATTCTAGAGCGAGTGACTGTGATTCGGGAGTGAGTAACTGTGATTCTGGAGCGAGTGACTCTGATTCTAGAGCGAGTGACTGTGATTCTGGAGCGAGTGACTGTGATTCTGGAGCGAGTGACTGTGATTCTAGAGCGAGTGATTGTGATTCCGGAGCAAGTGACTGTGATTCTAGAGCGAACAACTGTGATTCTAGAGCGATTAACTGTGATTCTAGAGCAAGTAACTGTGATTCTAGAGCAAATGACTGTGATTCTGGAGCGAGTGACTGTGATTCTAGAGCGAGTGACTGCGATTCTGGAGCGAGTAACTGTGATTCTAGAGCGAGTGATTGTGATTCTAGAGCGAGTAACTGTGATTCTGGAGCGAGTGACTGTGATTCTGGATCGATTGACTGTGATTCTGGAGCGAGTGACTGTGATTCTGGGGCGAGTGACTGTGATTCTGGAGCGAGTAACTGTGATTCTGGAGCGAGTGACTGTGATTCTAGAGCGAGTGACTGTGATTCTGGATCGAGTGACTGTGATTCTGGAGCGAGTGACTGTGATTCTGGAGCGAGTGACTGTGATTCTAGAGCGAACAATTGTGATTCTACAGCGAACAACTGTGATTCTAGAGCGAACAACTGTGATTCTGGAGCGAGTAACTGTGATTCTGGAGCGAGTGACTGTGATTCTGGAGCGAGTGACTGCGATTCTGGAGCGAGTGACTGTGATTCTAGAGCGAGTGACTGCGATTCTGGAGCGAGTGACTGTGATTCTAGAGTGAACAACTGTGATTCTAGAGTGAGTAACTGTGATTCTAGAGCAAGTAACTGTGATTCTGGAGCGAGTGACTGTGATTCTGGAGCGAGTGACTGTGATTCTGGATCGAGTGACTGTGATTCTGGAGCGAGTGACTGTGATTCTGGAGCGAGTAACTATGATTCTAGAGCGAACAAGTGTGATTCTAGAGCGAGTAACTCTGATTCTGGAGCGAGTGACTGTGACTCTAGAGCGAGTGACTGTGATTCTGGAACGAGTGTCTGTGATTCTAGAGCGAGTGACTGCGATTCTGGAGCGAGCAACTGTGATTCTAGAGCGACTGACTGTGATTCTAGAGCGGGTAACTGTGATTCTGGAGCGAGTGACTCTGATTCTGGAGCGAGTGACTGTGATTCTGGATCGAGTGACTGTAATTCTGGAGCGAGTAACTGTGATTCTGGAGCGAGTGACTGTGATTCTGGAGCGAGTAACTGTGATTCTGGAGCGAGTGACTCTGATTCTAGAGCGAGTGACTGCGATTCCGGAGCGAGTGACTGTGATTCTAGAGCGAGTGACTGCGATTCCGGGGCGAGTGACTGTGATTCTAGATCGAGTGACTGTGATTCCGGAGCGAGTAACTGTGATTCTGGAGCGAGTGACTGCGATTCTAGAGCGAGTGACTGCGATTCCGGAGCGAGTGACTGCGATTCTAGAGCGGGTAACTGTGATTCCGGAGCGAGTGACTGTGATTCTGGATCGAGTGACTGTGATTCTGGAGCGAGTAACTGTGATTCTGGAGCGAGTGACTTTGATTCTGGAGCGAGTAACTGTGATTCTAGAGCGAGTGACTGTGATTCTAGAGCGAGTGACTGTGATTCTGGGGCGAGTGACTCTGATTCTAGAGCGAGTGACTGTGATTCTGGGGCGAGTGACTGCGATTCTGGAGCAAGTGGCTGTGATTCTAGAGCGAACAACTGTGATTCTAGAGCGAGTAACTGTGATTCCAGAGCAAGTAACTGTGATTCAGGAGCGAGTAACTGTGATTCTGGAGCGAGTGACTGTGATTCTGGAGCGAGTGACTGCGATTCTGGAGCGAGTGACTGTGATTCCAGAGCGAACAACTATGATTCTAGAGCGAGTAACTGTGATTCTAGAGCAAGTAACTGTGATTCTGGAGCGAGTGACTCTGATTCTGGAGCGAGTGACTGTGATTCTGGATCGAGTGACTGTGATTCTGGAGCGAGTGACTGTGATTCTGGAGCGAGTGACTGTGATTCTAGAGCGAGTGACTGTGATTCTGGAACGAGTGACTGTGATTCTAGAGCGAGTGACTGCGATTCTGGAGCGAGCAACTGTGATTCTAGAGCGACTGACTGTGATTCTAGAGCGGGTAACTGTGATTCTAGAGCGAGTGACTGTGATTCTAGAGCGAGTGACTGTGATTCTGGGGCGAGTGACTCTGATTCCAGAGCGAGTGACTGTGATTCTGGAGCGAGTAACTGTGATTCTGGAGCGAGTGACTGCGATTCTAGAGCGAGTAACTGTGATTCTAGAGCGAGTGACTGCGATTTTAGAGCGGGTAACTGTGATTCTGGAGCGAGTGACTCTGATTCTGGAGCGAGTGACTGTGATTCTGGATCGAGTGACTGTGATTCTGGAGCGAGTAACTGTGATTTTGGAGCGAGTGACTGTGATTCTGGAGCGAGTAACTGTGATTCTGGAGCGAGTGACTGTGATTCTAGAGCGAGTGACTGTGATTCTGGGGCGAGTGACTCTGATTCTAGAGCGAGTGACTGTGATTCTGGGGCGAGTGACTGTGATTCTAGAGCGAGTGACTGCGATTCTGGAGCAAGTGGCTGTGATTCTAAAGCGAACAACTGTGATTCTAGAGCGAGTAACTGTGATTCCAGAGCAAGTAACTGTGATTCTGGAGCGAACAACTATGATTCTAGAGCGAGCAACTGTGATTCTAGAGCAAGTAACTGTGATTCTGGAGCGTGTGACTCTGATTCTGGAGCGAGTGACTGTGATTCTGGATCGAGTGACTGTGATTCTGGAGCGAGTGACTGTGATTCTGGAGCGAGTAACTATGATTCTAGAGCGAACAACTGTGATTCTAGAGCGAACAACTGTGATTCTAGAGCGAGTAACTCAGATTCTGGAGCGAGTAACTGCGATTCTGGAGCGAGTGACTGTGATTCTAGAGCGAGTGACTGTGATTCTGGAACGAGTGACTGTGATTCTAGAGCGAGTGACTGCGATTCTGGAGCGAGCAACTGTGATTCTAGAGCGACTGACTGTGATTCTAGAGCGGGTAACTGTGATTCTAGAGCGAGTGACTGTGATTCTAGAGCGAGTGACTGTGATTCTGGGGCGAGTGACTCTGATTCCAGAGCGAGTGACTGTGATTCTGGAGCGAGTAACTGTGATTCTGGAGCGAGTGACTGCGATTCTAGAGCGAGTAACTGTGATTCTAGAGCGAGTGACTGCGATTCTAGAGCGGGTAACTGTGATTCTGGAGCGAGTGACTCTGATTCTGGAGCGAGTGACTGTGATTCTGGATCGAGTGACTGTGATTCTGGAGCGAGTAACTGTGATTTTGGAGCGAGTGACTGTGATTCTGGAGCGAGTAACTGTGATTCTAGAGCGAGTGACTGTGATTCTAGACCGAGTGACTGTGATTCTGGGGCGAGTGACTCTGATTCTAGAGCGAGTGACTGTGATTCTGGGGCTAGTGACTGTGATTCTAGAGCGAGTGACTGCGATTCCGGAGCAAGTGGCTGTGATTCTAGAGCGAGTAACTGTGATTCCAGAGCAAGTAACTGTGATTCTAGAGCGAGTGACTGTGATTCTAGAGCGAGTGACTGCGATTCCGGAGCAAGTAACTGTGATTCTGGAGCGAGTAACTGTGATTCTGGAGCGAGTAACTGTGATTCTGGAGCGAGTGACTATGATTCTGGAGCGAGTAACTGTGATTCTGGAGCGAGTGACTCTGATTCTTGACCGAGTAACTGTGATTCTGGAGCGAGTGACTGTGATTCTGGAGCGAGTGACTGTGATTCTGGAGCGAGTAACTGTGATTCTGGAGCGAGTGACTATGATTCTGGAGCGAGTAACTGTGATTCTGGAGCGAGTGACTGTGATTCTGGAGCGAGTGACTGTGATTCTGGAGCGAGTAACTGTGATTCTGGAGCGAGTAACTGTGATTCTGGAGCGAGTGACTCTGATTCTGCAGCGAGTAACTGTGATTCTGGAGCGAGTAACTGTGATTCTGGAGCGAGTGACTGTGATTCTAGAGGGAGTGACTGTGATTCTGGTGCTCGTTACTGTGATTCTAGAGTAAGTGACTGCGATTTTAGAGCGGGTAACTGTGATTCTGGAGCGAGTGACTCTGATTCTGGAGCGAGTGACTGTGATTCTGGATCGAGTGACTGTGATTCTGGAGCGAGTAACTGTGATTTTGGAGCGAGTGACTGTGATTCTGGAGCGAGTAACTGTGATTCTAGAGCGAGTGACTGTGATTCTAGAGCGAGTGACTGTGATTCTGGGGCGAGTGACTCTGATTCTAGAGCGAGTGACTGTGATTCTAGAGCGAGTGACTGTGATTCTGGGGCGAGTGACTCTGATTCTAGAGCGAGTGACTGTGATTCTGGGGTGAGTGACTGTGATTCTAGAGCGAGTGACTGCGATTCTGGAGCAAGTGGCTGTGATTCTAAAGCGAACAACTGTGATTCTAGAGCGAGTAACTGTGATTCCAGAGCAAGTAACTGTGATTCTGGAGCGAGTAACTGTGATTCTGGAGCGAGTGACTGTGATTCTGGAGCGAGTGACTGCGATTCTGGAGCGAGTGACTGTGATTCCAGAGCGAACAACTATGATTCTAGAGCGAGTAACTGTGATTCTAGAGCAAGTAACTGTGATTCTGGAGCGTGTGACTCTGATTCTGGAGCGAGTGACTGTGATTCTAGAGCGAGTAACTGTGATTCTGGAGCGAGTGACTGTGATTCTGGATCGATTGACTGTGATTCTGGAGCGAGTGACTGTGATTCTGGGGCGAGTGACTGTGATTCTGGAGCGAGTAACTGTGATTCTGGAGCGAGTGACTGTGATTCTAGAGCGAGTGACTGTGATTCTGGATCGAGTGACTGTGATTCTGGAGCGAGTGACTGTGATTCTGGAGCGAGGGACTGTGATTCTAGAGCGAACAATTGTGATTCTAGAGCGAACAACTGTGATTCTAGAGCGAACAACTGTGATTCTGGAGCGAGTAACTGTGATTCTGGAGCGAGTGACTGTGATTCTGGAGCGAGTGACTGCGATTCTGGAGCGAGTGACTGTGATTCTAGAGCGAGTGACTGCGATTCTGGAGCGAGTGACTGTGATTCTAGAGTGAACAACTGTGATTCTAGAGTGAGTAACTGTGATTCTAGAGCAAGTAACTGTGATTCTGGAGCGAGTGACTCTGATTCTGGAGCGAGTGACTGTGATTCTGGATCGAGTGACTGTGATTCTGGAGCGAGTGACTGTGATTCTGGAGCGAGTAACTATGATTCTAGAGCGAACAACTGTGATTCTAGAGCGAACAAGTGTGATTCTAGAGCGAGTAACTCTGATTCTGGAGCGAGTGACTGTGACTCTAGAGCGAGTGACTGTGATTCTGGAACGAGTGTCTGTGATTCTAGAGCGAGTGACTGCGATTCTGGAGCGAGCAACTGTGATTCTAGAGCGACTGACTGTGATTCTAGAGCGGGTAACTGTGATTCTGGAGCGAGTGACTCTGATTCTGGAGCGAGTGACTGTGATTCTGGATCGAGTGACTGTAATTCTGGAGCGAGTAACTGTGATTCTGGAGCGAGTGACTGTGATTCTGGAGCGAGTAACTGTGATTCTGGAGCGAGTGACTCTGATTCTAGAGCGAGTGACTGCGATTCCGGAGCGAGTGACTGTGATTCTAGAGCGAGTGACTGCGATTCCGGGGCGAGTGACTGTGATTCTAGATCGAGTGACTGTGATTCCGGAGCGAGTAACTGTGATTCTGGAGCGAGTGACTGCGATTCTAGAGCGAGTGACTGCGATTCCGGAGCGAGTGACTGCGATTCTAGAGCGGGTAACTGTGATTCCGGAGCGAGTGACTGTGATTCTGGATCGAGTGACTGTGATTCTGGAGCGAGTAACTGTGATTCTGGAGCGAGTGACTTTGATTCTGGAGCGAGTAACTGTGATTCTAGAGCGAGTGACTGTGATTCTAGAGCGAGTGACTGTGATTCTGGGGCGAGTGACTCTGATTCTAGAGCGAGTGACTGTGATTCTGGGGCGAGTGACTGCGATTCTGGAGCAAGTGGCTGTGATTCTAGAGCGAACAACTGTGATTCTAGAGCGAGTAACTGTGATTCCAGAGCAAGTAACTGTGATTCAGGAGCGAGTAACTGTGATTCTGGAGCGAGTGACTGTGATTCTGGAGCGAGTGACTGCGATTCTGGAGCGAGTGACTGTGATTCCAGAGCGAACAACTATGATTCTAGAGCGAGTAACTGTGATTCTAGAGCAAGTAACTGTGATTCTGGAGCGAGTGACTCTGATTCTGGAGCGAGTGACTGTGATTCTGGATCGAGTGACTGTGATTCTGGAGCGAGTGACTGTGATTCTGGAGCGAGTGACTGTGATTCTAGAGCGAGTGACTGTGATTCTGGAACGAGTGACTGTGATTCTAGAGCGAGTGACTGCGATTCTGGAGCGAGCAACTGTGATTCTAGAGCGACTGACTGTGATTCTAGAGCGGGTAACTGTGATTCTAGAGCGAGTGACTGTGATTCTAGAGCGAGTGACTGTGATTCTGGGGCGAGTGACTCTGATTCCAGAGCGAGTGACTGTGATTCTGGAGCGAGTAACTGTGATTCTGGAGCGAGTGACCGCGATTCTAGAGCGAGTAACTGTGATTCTAGAGCGAGTGACTGCGATTTTAGAGCGGGTAACTGTGATTCTGGAGCGAGTGACTCTGATTCTGGAGCGAGTGATTGTGATTCTGGATCGAGTGACTGTGATTCTGGAGCGAGTAACTGTGATTTTGGAGCGAGTGACTGTGATTCTGGAGCGAGTAACTGTGATTCTGGAGCGAGTGACTGTGATTCTAGAGCGAGTGACTGTGATTCTGGGGCGAGTGACTCTGATTCTAGAGCGAGTGACTGTGATTCTGGGGTGAGTGACTGTGATTCTAGAGCGAGTGACTGCGATTCTGGAGCAAGTGGCTGTGATTCTAAAGCGAACAACTGTGATTCTAGAGCGAGTAACTGTGATTCCAGAGCAAGTAACTGTGATTCTGGAGCGAACAACTATGATTCTAGAGCGAGCAACTGTGATTCTAGAGCAAGTAACTGTGATTCTGGAGCGTGTGACTCTGATTCTGGAGCGAGTGACTGTGATTCTGGATCGAGTGACTGTGATTCTGGAGCGAGTAACTATGATTCTAGAGCGAGTAACTGTGATTCTAGAGCAAGTAACTGTGATTCTGGAGCGTGTGACTCTGATTCTGGGGCGAGTGACTGTGATTCTGGATCGAGTGACTGTGATTCTGGAGCGAGTGACTGTGATTCTGGAGCGAGTAACTATGATTCTAGAGCGAACAACTGTGATTCTAGAGCGAACAACTGTGATTCTAGAGCGAGTAACTCAGATTCTGGAGCGAGTAACTGCGATTCTGGAGCGAGTGACTGTGATTCTAGAGCGAGTGACTGTGATTCTGGAACGAGTGACTGTGATTCTAGAGCGAGTGACTGCGATTCTGGAGCGAGCAACTGTGATTCTAGAGCGACTGACTGTGATTCTAGAGCGGGTAACTGTGATTCTAGAGCGAGTGACTGTGATTCTAGAGCGAGTGACTGTGATTCTGGGGCGAGTGACTCTGATTCCAGAGCGAGTGACTGTGATTCTGGAGCGAGTAACTGTGATTCTGGAGCGAGTGACTGCGATTCTAGAGCGGGTAACTGTGATTCTAGAGCGAGTGACTGCGATTCTAGAGCGGGTAACTGTGATTCTGGAGCGAGTGACTCTGATTCTGGAGCGAGTGACTGTGATTCTGGATCGAGTGACTGTGATTCTGGAGCGAGTAACTGTGATTTTGGAGCGAGTGACTGTGATTCTGGAGCGAGTAACTGTGATTCTAGAGCGAGTGACTGTGATTCTAGACCGAGTGACTGTGATTCTGGGGCGAGTGACTCTGATTCTAGAGCGAGTGACTGTGATTCTGGGGCGAGTGACTGTGATTCTAGAGCGAGTGACTGCGATTCCGGAGCAAGTGGCTGTGATTCTAGAGCGAGTAACTGTGATTCCAGAGCAAGTAACTGTGATTCTAGAGCGAGTGACTGTGATTCTAGAGCGAGTGACTGCGATTCCGGAGCAAGTAACTGTGATTCTGGAGCGAGTAACTGTGATTCTGGAGCGAGTAACTGTGATTCTGGAGCGAGTGACTGTGATTCTGGAGCGAGTGACTGTGATTCTGGAGCGAGTGACTCTGATTCTTGACCGAGTAACTGTGATTCTGGAGCGAGTGACTGTGATTCTGGAGCGAGTGACTGTGATTCTGGAGCGAGTGACTGTGATTCTGGAGCGAGTGACTGTGATTCTGGAGCGAGTAACTGTGATTCTGGAGCGAGTGACTGTGATTCTGGAGCGAGTGACTGTGATTCTGGAGCGAGTAACTGTGATTCTGGAGCGAGTGACTCTGATTCTGCAGCGAGTAACTGCGATTCTAGAGCGAGTAACTGTGATTCTGGAGCGACTAATTGTGATTCTGGAGCGAGTGATTGTGATTCTAGAGCGAGTGACTGTGATTCTAGATTGAGTGACTGTGATTCTGGAGCGAGTGACTGTGATTCTGGAGCGAATGACTGTGATTCTGGAGCGAGTAACTGATTCTGGAGCGAGTGACTATGATTCTGGAGCGAGTAACTGTGATTCTGGAGCGAGTGACTGTGATTCTGGAGCGAGTGACTGTGATTCTGGAGCGAGTGACTGTGATTCTGGAGCGAGTAACTGTGATTCTGGAGCGAGTGACTCTGATTCTGCAGCGAGTAACTGTGATTCTAGAGCGAGTAACTGTGATTCTGGAGCGAGTGACTGTGATTCTAGAGCGAGTGACTGTGATTCTAGAGCGAGTGACTGTGATTCTAGAGCGAGTGACTGTGATTCTAGAGGGAGTGACTGTGATTCTGGTGCTCGTTACTGTGATTCTAGAGTAAGTGACTGTGATTTTAGAGGGAGTGACTGTGATTCTAGAGCGATTAACTTCTTATTTTCAACAGATGAACTTTGCAGGGTGCTAAACAAAGATAAAGACACTAATTAGGGAGAGATGAGCACATGCAGATTTAGTGACTGAACAGAGTCTTGTCCTGATAGATACGATGTGGGAAGAGTACGGTCCCTCTGACCCATCCATCTTCTACCGCTTTATCCTTGGCCGGGTCGCGGGGGCAGCAGTCTGAGCAGGGACTCCAAGACCTCCTCTCCCCAGACACTTCCTCCAACTCCTCCGGGGGGATCCTGAGGCATTCCCAGGCCAGCCGAGAGACATAGTCCCTCCAGCGTGTCCTGGGTCTTCCATGGGGCCTCTTCCCGGTGGGACATGCCCGAAACACCCAGGAGGCTCCGGAACAGATGCCCGAGCCACCTCAGCTGGAGGAGCAGCGGCTCTACTCCCAGCTCCCCGTGTGACTCTAAGGGAGCTCCTCACCCTATCTCTAAGGCAGCGCCCAGCCACCTGGCGGAGGAAACTCATTTCGACCGCTTGTATCCGCGATCTTGTCGTTTCGGTCACTACCCAAAGCTCATGACCATAGGTGAGGTCAGAACGTAGACCGACCGGTAAATCGAGAGCTTTGCCTTTCGGCTCAGCTCCTTCTTCACCACAACGGTCGATGCAGCGACTGCATCACTGCAGCCGCTGCACCGATCCGTCTGTCAATCTCACGCTCCATCCTTCCCTCACTCGTGAACAAGACCCCGAGATACTTGAACTCCTCCACTTGGGGCAAGGAGGTGCTGATTCTCATCCCAGCCGCTTCACACTCGGCTCAAACCGTCCCAGTGCATGTTGCAGGTCCGGGTTTGATGGAGCCATCAGGACAACATCGTCTGATGAGATCCTGTGGTCCCCAAAACGGACACCCTCCGACCCCCGACCACACCCTCCGACCCCTGACCGCACCCTCCGACCCCTGACCACACCCTCCGACTCCTGGCCACACCCTCCGACCCCTGATATTTTGTCCATAAAAATTATGAACAGAACCGGTGACAAAGGGCAGCCCTGGCGGAGTCCAACATGCATTGGGAACAGGTCTGACTTACTGCAATGAACACAGCTCCTGCTCCGGTCATACAGGGACCGGACAGCCCTGAGCAAAGGGCCCCGGACCCCGTACTCCCGGAGCGCCCCCCAAAGGACACCCCGAGGGACACGGTCGAAAGCCTTCTCCAGATCCACAAAGCACATGTGGACTGGTTGGGCAAACTCCCATGAACCCTTGAGCCCCCGATGGAGAGTCTAGAGTTGGTCCAGTGTTCCACGACCAGGACAGCTCTCTGACCCAGGGGTGGGTCCTCTGAGGGCCATATTCTACTCGAGTTAAGAGGTGGAGGGCCAGACTGCGTTAATTGGTGTTACAAATTCTTATCATTATAAGCAGTTTTTTGTTTTTCGATTATTTTATCTATTTCATGTAACCTCTATTAAGGACACAAGTGCAGACACATGTTACATAACTAGGACAGTTAAAGAATAGAAACTAAAATGTTGTCGAATTAAAACAGGCTGAGGGCCACATCTGGCCCTTGGGGCCACAAAAACCCAGGTCTGCTCTAAGCAGTGGAAGCATGTCGTTGTCCCAGTGGTCAAGCCTGGAAAGGACCCAAGTGATCCCAGTTCATATTTTATGCTTCCTTCAGTTTTATGTAAAGTTATGGAGTTTATGGCGACTGAAAGATGAAAGAAGTTAAAGACTGATGGATATTTTGGATGTTCTCACAGAGCAGCTTCTACAATCGAGGATGTTCTTCATTTGGATGTGAATGTCATTGATGGAAGAAGACGAGATGTCGCACATGTTTCATTGGATTAAGATGTGAACACTCAGACACTTGTCGTGTGGCGTGCCACAGGGAAGCGTAATGAGTCCGCTCCTGTTCAGTAGCTTAGTCAACTGAATGATCGGTCGCGTAAAGGAGGAGTTTGGCTTGTTCCTTAATGGAATCAGATTTGGGACTAATCTTTTGAGTCTGGACTGAGATGTCTGATGTTCTTCTGTGGTCACTCCTCCAGTTTGGGAGTCACTGCCCTGAGTGCTCCGATGACCACGAGCACCACTTTGGCCTTCACCTTCCACACCTTCCCCAACTTCTCTCTGAGCCCTTGGTGTTTCTCCAGTTTCTCGTGTTGCCGATGTTGTCATCACTTAGTGTTGCCATGTCAACCACAGCGGTTTTCATCTGCTGTTTATCCACCACCACAATGTCCGGTTGGTTCGCCATTACAATTCTGACCGTCTGTAATTGGAAGTCCCACAGGATCTTGGCTCGAGTCCTTCGCTACCACCTTTGGAGGTGTTTCCTACTTTGACCTTGGGGTCTCCAGTCCATACTCTACACAGATGTTCCTGAACACAATGCCAGCCACTTGGTTATGGAGCCTGTACCAAAGGTGCGTTTGCCCGGCTCCTGGCGGCGTGGGCTGGTGGACTTTATAAGCGCTCCCTTTCTCGTTGCTCCCCCTTTTGCCCTCACACATTTCCGGGTCCTGGTGTTGACCGCTCGTCCTCGTGGTCCTGTGCCGTTGTCTGGCCGCCTGCTCGGCACCACAACCAGTTACCACGCTGATCTGTACGGCAACATGAGAGTGAACATTGAGTGTTACTAGAAACCGTGATAGTGACACATCCCTGGAGATAGAGGGCAGTAGAGGGAAGATGATGAAAGTTGGGGTGGAATATATGTCTACAACTTAAAGGATCGAACAGGTGAACAGGAGAAGAGCATCTGCTCCACCCAACTTTAAGTTTGAATCTGAAACACGAGAAAACAAAAAAGGGGGTGGAGTCTGTGCAATCTTTAGAGATGAAATAATGACCCGCAGGTTGTCTTTTGGGGTGTTTTCATCATTTGAGTATGTCTCCTTTTAAAATGGAGCTAAAACAGTCTCCATCCATTCTCTTCATTGTTTAATACAAGCCTCCCCAGCACTGCCAAAGTTTTATTGATGATTTTACTGAGATGCTTTCAGTCATATGCACAGACTTTGATGGTTTGGTCATTACAGGTGATTTCAATGTGCATGTTGATAATATTTGTGACAGAAACGTTAAGAGCTTGATGCTGTCCTTGAAACATTCAGTCTTACTCAGCATGTGAGAGGCCCCACCCACAGCAGAGTGGCCCCACCCACAGCAGAGTGGCCCCACCCACAGCAGAGTGGCCACACCCACAGCAGAGTGGCCCCACCCACAGCAGAGTGGCCCCACCCACAGCAGAGTGACCCCACCCACAGCAGAGTGGCCCCACCCACAGCAGAGGGCACACTCTAGATCTCATAATTACAAAGGGGGTAAATATTTCAAATGTCAATGTGGTCGACGCTGCTCTGTCTGATCATTTCTGTGTCTTCTTTGACATGTCTGTTTTTCTCAAACCACCAGCTGGTCCTGCAGCTGTTCAGAGGCTGGTCCTGCAGCTGTTCAGAGGCTGGTCCTGCAGCTGTTCAGAGGCTGGTCCTGCAGTTGTTCAGAGGAGACAGATAAATGATGGCACAGGTGAACTGTTTATGAAAATGATAAACTTATATTCTCATGTTCTAATGTAACTTATTTGTTGAACACTATTAACTCTAGAGTTTTGAATGTTCTGGACGTCATTGCCCCTTTGAAGGCTAAAATTGTTACAAAAAATATCATCACCAGTCTGAGTTCATCTACAGCTGCCTCCATGTGTGACCCTCCAGATAAAGTCTGTGCTGAACAGTTTGTTAGCACCACTCACATAGTTAACATTTCTTCTTAATCTGGAACATTCCCAGTGTCTTTGGCCATAAAGCCTCTCCTAAAGAAGAGCAGTCTTGATGCTGCAGTCCTGAGTCATGACCGGTCCATCTCTACTCTGACATTTTGGGGCAAAGTCCTTGAAAAGGTTGTTTACAACAGTCACAGATTTCCTCTTAACAAACAACTCATTTGATGTTTTTTCAGTCAGGTTTTAGACCTCATCACACTGAGACTGCTGTTGTCATGGTGACTGATCCTCCTGAACACTGACACGGGCAAAGCTTCAGTCTTAATTCTGTTAGATCTGAGTGCTGCTTTTGACACTGTCGATCATGGGATCCTCTTACAGAGACTAGAGGACTGGGTGGGCATCACTGGCCCCGCCCTAAACTGGTTAAGGTCCTATCTGGAAGACAGGAAGTACTTTGTTGAAATTGGTAGCTGTGTCTCAGACCACATGACCCTGACCTGTGGAGTGCCCCAAGGGTCAGTCCTGGGTCCCCTTCTGTTCAACCTCTACATGCTGCCGTTAGGTCAGCTGATACGCAGTGAAAATGTGTCCTATCACAATGATGCAGACGAGTCAGATCTATGTTTCACTGTCGCAGGTGAATATGGACCAGTGGATTCACTCTGTCACTGCATCCAACAGATCAGTTTGTGGAGCAAAACAACTTTCTCCAGTTGAACTCAGACAAGACTGAAATCATCGTCTTTGTCACAGAAACAAAGAGAAAGTGTTAGTGTCACCTCCAGAGTCTCGCTCTAAAACCTACAAACCAAGTTACAAATCTGGGGGTAATAATGGACTCAGACTTGAACTTTAACACATCAAATCAATAACATCAGCAGCTTTTTACCATCTAAAAACTTGACAAAATCAAAAATATAGTGTCTAAACCAGATTTGGAGAGATTTATCCATTTGTTTGTCTCCAGTAGATTAGACTGTAACGGCCTGCTCACTGGTCTCTCCAAACGAGCTGTAAAACAGCTGCAGTTCATCCAGAACGCTGCTGCTCGGGTCCTGACTAGAACCAGGAAGTACCATCACATTAGTCCTGTTCTCAGGGGCCGGCCTCCTGCTGGTGCCAGAGTCAGGACTAAACATGGACCGGCCTCCTGCTGGTGCCAGAGTCAGGACTAAACATGGACCGACCTCCTGCTGGTGCCAGAGTCAGGACTAAACATGGACCGGCCTCCTGCTGGTGCCAGAGTCAGGACTAAACATGGACCGGCCTCCTGCTGGTGCCAGAGTCAGGTCTAAACGTGGACCGGCCTCCTGCTGGTGCCAGAGTCAGGTCTAAACGTGGACCGGCCTCCTGCTGGTGCCAGAGTCAGGTCTAAACGTGGGAATCTGAATCAATCATGAATCTGTGTTTCAGTTTTATGCAGCTAAAATCTGCAACATTCTTCCTGAAGATGTGAGACAGGTTCTACTCTGACAATGTTCAAATCTAAGCTAAAAACAGTTCAGTTTAGCTGTGCATGTGACTGAAAAGATTTTTCTTTGCACTCTTCTCTTTTATGTGATTTCATTAGTTTAGACAATCAGTTGGATTGATTTAAAATGGAGTTGGACTCCGAAAACACGTTACCCTTTTTGGCTAGGTGTTTTTTATTACATTTTTATTTAGTTAATTTTATTGTATTTCTGTTTCTGTAATTTCTTTGATATTTGAATGCATTTTTCCTGCTGTGAAGCACTTTGAATTGCCTTGTGTATGAAATGTACTCTACAAATAAACTTGCCTCTCCCATATTAATTCCGGCAGAGGGCAGCACTGCGCCGCGGAGCACACAGCTGCCGGAAACAAACAGAAGAAGAAAACGACGCTTGCGTGTCCCTCCTCTCTGCCCGTAGTCACCATGCTAGCTCTGGGGACGGCAGCGCTAGCTCTTGTAGTCTTCTTTCTCGTGTTTGGGCTCCGTGTGTTTGTAGTCCTGCGGTCCGGTTCCCGGCACAAGCCCGGCAGGACGGGCCCGGTGTCGGTGCTGGTTGTGGTCGGATCAGGTAGCGCTTCTCCCTTCAGCGCGGCTCAACGCGGATGTGATGCTAAGCTAGTTGCCTGATTTGCTCCTTTTGCTAATATAAATATTTCTGTATATGAAATAACTAAAAGGTTGATCTAAAAGAGCATTTGGAAGGTTTGGAACAGCCAGTAATCCTTTTAAACTCTATATATCTATTATAACTCCTGCTGCTGTCAGTTCAAACGTGAAGAACAACTTTATGGCTGGATTGTGAATGAACCTGATACAGACCGACACTGTCAGCGCACACACACCTACAAACCCGCTTTTACTCTTTATTTTTAATTGAAATAAGTTGTAAATATAATACACACCAAAATATAAAAAACATCCTTTGCTTCCAGAATAGTTGCACGGCTGCTTCTCCGCTCAAAGCCAGCAGGGGGCGCAGCGGGACTGTCAAAGACGTTTATCAAGAACTGATGAGGTTATGAGGGAAATCTGTCATAAATAAATGCAGACTTTACTATTTGCTTATTGTGTCCATTCAAATTGTGATTTTTATGTGTGTGTGTCCGTGTGTGTGTGTGTCCATGTGTGTCCGTGTGTGTACGTGTGTGTACGTGTGTGTCCATATGTGTACGTGTGTGTACGTGTGTGTCCATATGTGTACGTGTGTGTACGTGTGTGTACGTGTGTGTCCGTGTGTGTACGTGTGTGTACGTGTGTGTCCGTGTGTGTACGTGTGTGTCCGTGTGTGTACGTGTGTGTCCGTGTGTGTACGTGTGTGTCCATGTGTGTCCGTGTGTACGTGTGTGTCCGTGTGTGTCCATGTGTGTACGTGTGTGTACGTGTGTGTCCATGTGTGTGCGTGTGTGTCCATGTGTGTACGTGTGTGTACGTGTGTGTCCATGTGTGTACGTGTGTGTCCATGTGTGTCCGTGTGTGTCCATGTGTGTCCGTGTGTGTACGTGTGTGTACGTGTGTGTACGTGTGTGTACGTGTCTATGTGTGTACGTGTGTGTACGTGTGTGTACGTGTCTATGTGTGTCCATGTGTGTCCGTGTGTGTCCATGTGTGTCCGTGTGTGTCCATGTGTGTCCATGTGTGTCCGTGTGTGTACGTGTGTGTACGTGTCTATGTGTGTCCATGTGTGTCCGTGTGTGTACGTGTGTGTACGTGTCTATGTGTGTACGTGTGTGTACGTGTGTGTACGTGTCTATGTGTGTCCATGTGTGTCCGTGTGTGTACGTGTCTATGTGTGTCCATGTGTGTCCGTGTGTGTCCATGTGTGTCCGTGTGTGTCCATGTGTGTCCGTGTGTGTACGTGTCTATGTGTGTCCATGTGTGTCCGTGTGTGTACGTGTGTGTCCATGTGTGTACGTGTGTGTCCATGTGTGTACGTGTCTATGTGTGTCTATGTGTGTCCATGTGTGTGCATGTGTGTCCATGTGTGTCCATGTGTGTCCATGTGTGTCTATGTGTGTCCATGTGTGTGCATGTGTGTGTCCGTGTGTGTGTCCATGCATGTGCGTTCTGAGCATGTTGTGTGTCGGCTGCAGGGGGCCACACCACAGAGATCCTGCGGCTCTTGGGCAGCCTGTCGTCGTCCTACTCTCCCCGTTACTACGTCCTGGCTCAGAGCGACCGCATGAGTGAGGACAAGATCTACACTTCGGAGAGCCTCAGGAAGCAGGGGGCAGACTCTGAGGTACTGACCACACACTGCCAGAGGGGGCAGACTCTGAGGTACTGACCACACACTGCCAGAGGGGGCGCTCCATGTTTACCCCCAGATATCACATGAGAGGCTTTGGGATGTTCTCATCCTTTAAAAAGCGTATTAAAAGTGGATGTTTGTATTATCCTCTTAAACTGTTCACTGCAACTGCAACTGTCTGAGTTCTGATCATGGGGAAACTCGTCGTAGAGTCGTAGCTCAAAGTCGTGGGTCGTAGGTCGTAGGTCTCTTGAGTGAGACGGACAAATACTTTAGCATGTATCGTGGTAAAGCTGTAGATTTCAGATCAGCAGGTTGACTTTTAGAGTCTTCAAAATAAGATAAGATAAGATATTCCTTTATTGTCCCACATGGGGAAATTTCATTGGTGCAGGTAGATACAGAGGTAGATCCAGAAGAACAGATCACTTATAGGAAGTCTGAAAAACACTTTCAGTAGAAGATCTCCTATAAATAAATAAAAACTCCCATAGACAAATAAATACATAAATACCATTGCATGTGATCACGACAGTAATTGCACATGAATATGTGTCACGACAGCACATAGATTGCACATGAATTTCACAGTAATTGCACATATGACAGAATTGCACATGGTTAGGTCAGTATTGCGAGTGTTCAGGACTAACAGTTTTTGTTATAAAGTCTGACAGCAGCAGAAGGAAAGACCTACGGAACCTTTCCTTCACACATCGAGGGTGGATCAGTCTCTCACTGAAGCTGCTCTCCAGAGCGGACAGAGTGTCCTGCAGGGGACAGAGTGTCCTGCAGGGGGCGACACTCATGGTCCAGCATAGATGTGAATCTAGCCAGGACCCTTCTGTCCCCCACCTCCTGCACCGAGTCCAGAGCACAGCCCAGGACGGAGCTGGACTTCTTGATGACTTTGTCCAGCCTCTTCCTCTCCCTCTCTGTGATGCTGCTGCTCCAGCAGGCCACACCTACAGGAGCTGATGCCACCACAGAGTCAGAGAAGGTCTTCAGGAGTGGCCCTGTCAGGAGCGGTCCTGTCAGGAGTGGCCCTGTCACTCCAAAAGACCTGAGTCTCCTCAGGAGGTGGAGCCGACTCTGGCTCTTCCTGTACAGTCTGTGTTATGAGTCCAGTCCAGTTTGTGGTTCAGATGAACACCAGGTCCTTGTATGAGTCACTCTCTCAATGTCCCGTCCCTGGATGTTCACTGGTGAAGGGGGCAGTGGGGTGGCGTCTGTGGAAGTCCACCACCATCTCCTTGGTCTTCCCCGCGTTGATGAGGAGGTGGTTCCACAAAGTCCTGCTCCAGTCCTCTGTCCTCCACATCATCGTCGTCCGTGATGAGTCCAATGATGGCAGAGTCGTCAGAGAACTTCTGCAGGACACAGCTGTCCGTGTCGTGTCTGAAGTCTGCAGTGTAAAGGGTGAAGAGAAAGGGCGCGAGGACAGTGCCCTGGGGCGCCCCCACACTGCTCCCGGGCTCTCACAAACTGGGGTCGGTCTGTGAGGTAGTCCAGGATCCACTCTGCAGGTCGTACTCCACACCAGCAGTCTCCAGCTAAAATAGGATAAAACAGTACTATTAACTTCATCAGTCGACTTGTATTTCTCCCCCTGATACATTCTGAGCGTCCTAATTATTCACCAATATAAGTTTTATAAGTGCTTTTCACAACTTCCAGAGCAGTTTATCACGTGTAAGTATGAGACCTGAAGATGTACCAAAGATGGTTTCAGTGGCTCATGAGGCCAAACATATTTTTCTTCTGCATTACTTCTTTATTGTGGGCCAGTTCTGCAGAAGGGTGCGCCACATGATCAGTCCTGACCAATCAGAGATGGCCTCCAGAGCAGCGCTCGTGTGTGTGAAGAACAGAGAAACCCATATCCCAGTGTAGTGTGCTCGTTCATGTGTAAGCCCCGCCCACCCTCTGACATCATGATGTCATCATAGGCCTCATCAGTTGAAGTGTAGCACTGATGTCATGTCATTATGTTGTATTGCAGTTCAAAGTGTTCCGGATCCCGCGCAGCAGAGAGGTGCATCAGTCCTGGAGCTCGTCCGTCCTGAGCACGCTGAGCGCCCTGAGTCACTCCATCCCTCTGGTCTTCAGACTCCAGCCTGACCTGGTGAGCCCAACACTGTGTGACCTGTGTCTGACCAGGCAGATGAGATCATACACTGTATATATCAGATATGTTTATGTGATGACTTCTATCAGTGAGACACTCCTGCCTCTGAGAGTGTCTGCGTCCACATTGTCCTCACCACGCTTTTACCTCCGGGACAGGAAAGAGAAGGAACCATCCTCAAGACTGGCATCTCCAAGTCTGTTCAGTTTGCTCTTGTAACGCCCCAAACCTCAACAGCACAACGACCATACTGAGCTATGGGGGCCGCATGGGGCCTGTGTGGGGCCCGTGTGGGGCCCGTGTGTCATGTATCAGTGACATCACACAGCTGAACTCATGACATGTCTCCTTCAATCACATGGACAGAGTTTAAGTGTCCTTTATCTCCCCTGAAGTTGATTTGACAGAGAGAGAAGTTCATGTGGTCAGGTGAAGTCCAACTATCTCAACCCCAAATGAGGGACACTTTCTTCCAGACGCGTGCATGGACTTGCTTGGATGTATTGTACATAGGAATAGTGAAGACAATTATTACAAGTTTCTCTCAAATGTCATGTTAGCATTAGACTATAATACGCTGCAGACACTGAAAAGCTTTAGGCCTGAACCATTGTCAAACTCATTTGTCCCAGTTCTGAGCAGCACATGAGGCCACATCATATTGAAGGGGGAAAAAAGACATTTATGTAAGTTATATATTAACATTTTTATTATAACTCTGACATTTAAGCTTTTAAAAAACATGACATTTAACGGCTGTAGAACTGTTTGTTGTTATCCATCTGTCTTCAGTTTTTCTCTCCAACATAAATTGTGTTGGTGTTGCTCTCCTGACCTGTTTCTGTTGTTTCTTACACTGTATTGTCTTCTTGACTGTGTCTCTGTTGTTGTCCTCAGATGTCTGTGTCTCTGTCTGTTTCATGGACCTCCTCTGACCCTGCAGTAAATGAAAGAAACAAATCATTCTTAGTTTGAGAAATACTGACCCTAATCTATGAGCTTATGTGTGGGGCATAAATAAGAATTTTAAATGAACAAGTCAAAACCGTTTGCCTCGGTTTAAACGCGCTTTACCTTCTGTTTCCCTCTCTGGATATGAATAATACTTGATCTTGAGCTGGCGCTGGCATCAGAGAGCGAGGACAGGTTTTCAATTCAATCTGACCTCGGATCAGCGCGCAGCAGCCGCTGTTCGACTGCTGCGCGCTGATTGGCTGAGACGCGCGTCTGTCACGGTAATTCCAGGAAGTGGACCTTCGAGAGGCGCGTGGTAAATGTGTGCGTGAAGCTCAGTAGAGGCTGTGATTGGAAGACGGGACTGGAGCTGTCCCGGACGGGACAAATCAAAATCACCCATAATCCGGGACGTCCCGGGCAATCCATCCGGGACGTCCCGGGCAATCCATCCGGGACGGTTGGCAACTCTAGGTGTACGGCTCATACTTCTGCTAGCATGTTGGCTAACGGTTTGGCCTGTTCTCCACACTGTCAGAAACATGAAGGAGATGCATGTGACCTCAGAGTGACCTCAGAGTGACCTTCAGCTGCGTTTCTGCTCTTTAGTTTCTTTTTTAGAGGTCATTGTCAGCAGTCCTATATTTAGACTTGAATATTGACCATCTTTGGATGTGTTTTACAGAACATTTCATGACCGACATGTGCAAACGTGCAATACTCATACATCCTGAGGCTCCATCAGGATGTGGTCCTTCATGGAGCTCCATCAGGATGTGGTCCTTCATGGAGCTCCATCAGGATGTGGTCCTTCATGGAGCTCCATCAGGATGTGGTCCTTCATGGAGCTCCATCAGGATGTGGTCCTTCATGGAGCTCCATCAGGATGTGGTCCTTCATGGAGCTCCATCAGGATGTGGTCCTTCATGGAGCTCCATCAGGATGTGGTCCTTCATGGAGCAGGGTAGAGCGGTGAAGGGTTGTGAGCCTGTTGTGAGCCTGTTGTGGGCCTGTTGTGGGCCTGTTGTGGGCCTGTTGTGAGCCTGTTGTGAGCCTGTTGTGGGCCTGTTGTGAGCCTGTTGTGGGCCTGTTGTGGGCCTGTTGTGGGCCTGTTGTGAGCCTGTTGTGGGCCTGTTGTGGGCCTGTTGTGGGCCTGTTGTGAGCCTGTTGTGAGCCTGTTGTGGGCCTGTTGTGAGCCTGTTGTGGGCCTGTTGTGGGCCTGTTGTGAGCGTCTTGTTTGCCTGTTGTGAGCCTGTTGTGGGCCTGTTGTGAGCCTGTTGTGAGCCTGTTGTGGGCCTGTTGTGAGCCTGTTGTGAGCCTGTTGTGGGCCTGTTGTGGGCCTGTTGTGAGCCTGTTGTGAGCGTCTTGTTTGCCTGTTGTGAGCCTGTTGTGGGCCTGTTGTGAGCCTGTTGTGGGCCTGTTGTGGGCCTGTTGTGGGCCTGTTGTGAGCGTCTTGTTTGCCTGTTGTGAGCCTGTTGTGGGCCTGTTGTGGGCCTGTTGTGGGCCTGTTGTGAGCCTGTTGTGAGCCTGTTGTGGGCCTGTTGTGAGCCTGTTGTGAGCCTGTTGTGGGCCTGTTGTGGGCCTGTTGTGAGCCTGTTGTGAGCCTGTTGTGGGCCTGTTGTGAGCCTGTTGTGGGCCTGTTGTGGGCCTGTTGTGGGCCTGTTGTGGGCCTGTTGTGAGCCTGTTGTGAGCCTGTTGTGAGCCTGTTGTGGGCCTGTTGTGAGCCTGTTGTGGGCCTGTTGTGGGCCTATTGTGGGCCTGTTGTGGGCCTGTTGTGGGCCTGTTGTGAGCCTGTTGTGAGCCTGTTGTGAGCCTGTTGTGAGCCTGTTGTGGGCCTGTTGTGAGCCTGTTGTGGGCCTGTTGTGAGCGTCTTGTTTGCCTGTTGTGAGCCTGTTGTGGGCCTGTTGTGAGCGTCTTGTTTGCCTGTTGTGAGCCTGTTGTGGGCCTGTTGTGAGCCTGTTGTGGGCCTGTTGTGAGCGTCTTGTTTGCCTGTTGTGAGCCTGTTGTGGGCCTGTTGTGAGCCTGTTGTGAGCCTGTTGTGGGCCTGTTGTGAGCCTGTTGTGGGCCTGTTGTGAGCCTGTTGTGAGCCTGTTGTGGGCCTGTTGTGGGCCTGTTGTGAGCCTGTTGTGAGCCTGTTGTGGGCCTGTTGTGAGCCTGTTGTGGGCCTGTTGTGGGCCTGTTGTGGGCCTGTTGTGGGCCTGTTGTGAGCCTGTTGTGAGCCTGTTGTGAGCCTGTTGTGGGCCTGTTGTGAGCCTGTTGTGGGCCTGTTGTGGGCCTATTGTGGGCCTGTTGTGGGCCTGTTGTGGGCCTGTTGTGAGCCTGTTGTGAGCCTGTTGTGAGCCTGTTGTGAGCCTGTTGTGGGCCTGTTGTGAGCCTGTTGTGGGCCTGTTGTGAGCGTCTTGTTTGCCTGTTGTGAGCCTGTTGTGGGCCTGTTGTGAGCGTCTTGTTTGCCTGTTGTGAGCCTGTTGTGAGCCTGTTGTGGGCCTGTTGTGAGCCTGTTGTGGGCCTGTTGTGGGCCTGTTGTGGGCCTGTTGTGAGCCTGTTGTGGGCCTGTTGTGAGCGTCTTGTTTGCCTGTTGTGAGCCTGTTGTGAGCCTGTTGTGGGCCTGT
>NW_027315812.1:32731667-32779167 GCF_026437365.1 Eucyclogobius newberryi
CACTCACACACACACACTCACACACACACACTCACACACACACTCGCACACTCACACACACACACACACACACACTCACACACACTCACACACACACACACACACACACACACGCGCACGCACGCATGCACACTCACACACACACACACACTCACACACACTCACACACACTCACACACACACACTCACACACACTCACACACACACACTCACACACACACACTCACACACACTCACACACACACACTCACACACACTCACACACACACACTCACACACACTCACACACACTCACACACACTCACACACACACACTGGTCCAGCAGGGTCCGTGGTAGAGAAGGTCTCAGAGGGACTCATATTGTCCACAGATCTACACGTGTCTTTCCTGTTGAGTGGGATTTAGAGTGAAGTAAAACTGAAGTGTGTTAGATTCATTTGTGTTAAATGTTCTTTCTAATACATTATTACATTATTGTATTTTTACAAAACAAGACAGAGACATCATGAAAAAACATTCAACATAGTCCTGATCGTGTCGTCCCAGGTGGTGAAATGGCCCTGTGGCCAGTATGTTCCAGATGTATCCACCATTGTGTCCATGGCAGAGGTTTGGAGGCCCAGACACATAGTTCTGTCAGAGATGGTTTGTGCTGATCTGAGTTCATTACGTTTGTGCAGTAGGTGATCGTAACACATGGTCATGATGAGCCATTTGATAAGTGCAGTGACTCCAGCAAATGTGAGTTATTAAAGACTCACATTTCCAATAGAGCCTCAGCTCCTCCTCAAGAAGAACCAGCAGAGGATGTACTTCCTGCAGCAGCTGAGGAAAAACAAGCTGCCAGTGGAGATGATGGTGCAGTTCTACACGGCCATCATTGAGTCCATCCTCACCTCCTCCATCACCTCCTCCATCACCTCCATCACCTCCTCCATCACCTCCTCCATCTCCTCCTCCATCACCTCCTCCATCACCTCCTCCATCACCTCCTCCATCACCTCCTCCATCACCTCCATCACCTCCTCCATCACCTCCTCCATCTCCTCCTCCATCACCTCCTCCATCACCTCCTCCATCACCTCCTCCACCACCTCCTCCATCATCTCCTCCGTCATCTCCATCACCTCCACCACCTCCATCATCTCCATCACGTCCCATGACCTCATGGGCTTTGTACTTCCAAAGCACCGAGCGTCAGGGAGGGAGAGGGAGATGAAGGAGAGTCTCCCTGGAATAAAGCCGGTTGGTCTCTGAAACAACAACTATTCTAGTCACAAAGACACATCATGACCTCATGGGCTTTGTAACACCAAAGCAATGGAAGGAGTACTTTTACGGACTACGACAGAGTCTGAGGACTAAAGTCTGGCGGTAATGCAACACTCGGATGCCAACCGCCATAAAACAACAACAACAACAACCTCCTCCATCATCTCCATCACCTCCTCCATCACCCCCTCATGCAGGAGGCCACTCCCCTCATGCAGGAGGCCACTCCCCTCATGCAGGAGGCCACTCCCCTCATGCAGGAGGCCACTCCCCTCATGCAGGAGGCCACGCCCCTCATGCAGGAGGCCACTCCCCTCATGCAGGAGGCCACTCCCCTCATGCAGGAGGCCACGCCCCTCAGGCAGGAGGCCACTCCCCTCAGGCAGGAGGCCACGCCCCTCAGGCAGGAGGCCACTCCCCTCAGGCAGGAGGCCACTCCCCTCATGCAGGAGGCCACTCCCCTCATGCAGGAGGCCACTCCCCTCATGCAGGAGGCCACGCCCCTCAGGCAGGAGGCCACTCCCCTCAGGCAGGAGGCCACTCCCCTCATGCAGGAGGCCACTCCCCTCATGCAGGAGGCCACTCCCCTCAGGCAGGAGGCCACTCCCCTCAGGCTGGAGGCCACTCCCCTCATGCAGGAGGCCACTCCCCTCAGGCTGGAGGCCACTCCCCTCATGCAGGAGGCCACTCCCCTCATGCAGGAGGCCACTCCCCTCAGGCTGGAGGCCACTCCCCTCATGCAGGAGGCCACGCCCCTCAGGCAGGAGGCCACTCCCCTCAGGCAGGAGGCCACTCCCCTCATGCAGGAGGCCACTCCCCTCATGCAGGAGGCCACTCCCCTCAGGCAGGAGGCCACTCCCCTCAGGCTGGAGGCCACTCCCCTCATGCAGGAGGCCACTCCCCTCAGGCTGGAGGCCACTCCCCTCATGTAGGAGGCCACTCCCCTCATGTAGGAGGCCACTCCCCTCAGGCAGGAGGCCACGCCCCTCAGGCAGGAGGCCACTCCCCTCATGCAGGAGGCCACTCCCCTCAGGCAGGAGGCCACTCCCCTCATGCAGGAGGCCACTCCCCTCATGTAGGAGGCCACTCCCCTCAGGCAAGAGGCCACTCCCCTCATGCAGGAGGCCACTCCCCTCATGTAGGAGGCCACTCCCCTCAGGCAGGAGGCCACGCCCCTCAGGCAGGAGGCCACTCCCCTCAGGCAGGAGGCCACTCCCCTCAGGCAGGAGGCCACTCCCCTCATGCAGGAGGCCACTCCCCTCAGGCAGGAGGCCACTCCCCTCAGGCAGGAGGCCACTCCCCTCAGGCAGGAGGCCACTCCCCTCATGCAGGAGGCCACTCCCCTCAGGCAGGAGGCCACTCCCCTCAGGCAGGAGGCCACTCCCCTCAGGCAGGAGGCCACTCCCCTCATGTAGGAGGCCACTCCCCTCAGGCAGGAGGCCACGCCCCTCAGGCAGGAGGCCACTCCCCTCAGGCAGGAGGCCACTCCCCTCATGCAGGAGGCCACTCCCCTCATGCAGGAGGCCACTCCCCTCATGCAGGAGGCCACTCCCCTCAGGCAGGAGGCCACTCCCCTCATGTAGGAGGCCACTCCCCTCATGTAGGAGGCCACTCCCCTCAGGCAGGAGGCCACGCCCCTCAGGCAGGAGGCCACTCCCCTCATGCAGGAGACCACTCCCCTCAGGCAGGAGGCCACTCCCCTCATGCAGGAGGCCACTCCCCTCATGTAGGAGGCCACTCCCCTCAGGCAGGAGGCCACTCCCCTCATGCAGGAGGCCACTCCCCTCATGCAGGAGGCCACTCCCCTCAGGCAGGAGGCCACTCCCCTCATGCAGGAGGCCACTCCCCTCATGCAGGAGGCCACTCCCCTCATGCAGGAGGCCACGCCCCTCATGCAGGAGGCCACTCCCCTCATGCAGGAGGCCACTCCCCTCATGCAGGAGGCCACGCCCCTCAGGCAGAAGGCCACTCCCCTCAGGCAGGAGGCCACTCCCCTCATGCAGGAGGCCACTCCCCTCATGCAGGAGGCCACTCCCCTCATGCAGGAGGCCACTCCCCTCATGCAGGAGGCCACGCCCCTCATGCAGGAGGCCACTCCCCTCATGCAGGAGGCCACTCCCCTCATGCAGGAGGCCACGCCCCTCAGGCAGGAGGCCACTCCCCTCAGGCAGGAGGCCACTCCCCTCATGCAGGAGGCCACTCCCCTCATGCAGGAGGCCACTCCCCTCAGGCAGGAGGCCACTCCCCTCATGCAGGAGGCCACTCCCCTCAGGCAGGAGGCCACTCCCCTCATGCAGGAGGCCACTCCCCTCATGTAGGAGGCCACTCCCCTCAGACAGGAGGCCACTCCCCTCATGCAGGAGGCCACTCCCCTCATGTAGGAGGCCACTCCCCTCAGGCAGGAGGCCACGCCCCTCAGGCAGGAGGCCACTCCCCTCATGTAGGAGGCCACTCCCCTCAGGCAGGAGGCCACGCCCCTCAGGCAGGAGGCCACTCCCCTCAGGCAGGAGGCCACTCCCCTCAGGCAGGAGGCCACTCCCCTCATGCAGGAGGCCACTCCCCTCAGGCAGGAGGCCACTCCCCTCATGCAGGAGGCCACTCCCCTCATGTAGGAGGCCACTCCCCTCAGGCAGGAGGCCACGCCCCTCAGGCAGGAGGCCACTCCCCTCAGGCAGGAGGCCACTCCCCTCAGGCAGGAGGCCACTCCCCTCATGCAGGAGGCCACTCCCCTCAGGCAGGAGGCCACTCCCCTCATGTAGGAGGCCACTCCCCTCAGGCAGGAGGCCACGCCCCTCAGGCAGGAGGCCACTCCCCTCAGGCAGGAGGCCACTCCCCTCATGCAGGAGGCCACTCCCCTCATGCAGGAGGCCACTCCCCTCAGGCAGGAGGCCACTCCCCTCATGTAGGAGGCCACTCCCCTCATGTAGGAGGCCACTCCCCTCAGGCAGGAGGCCACGCCCCTCAGGCAGGAGGCCACTCCCCTCATGCAGGAGGCCACTCCCCTCAGGCAGGAGGCCACTCCCCTCATGCAGGAGGCCACTCCCCTCATGTAGGAGGCCACTCCCCTCAGGCAGGAGGCCACTCCCCTCATGCAGGAGGCCACTCCCCTCAGGCAGGAGGCCACTCCCCTCATGCAGGAGGCCACTCCCCTCAGGCAGGAGGCCACTCCCCTCAGGCAGGAGGCCACTCCCCTCAGGCAGGAGGCCACTCCCCTCAGGCAGGAGGCCACTCCCCTCAGGCAGGAGGCCACTCCCCTCATGCAGGAGGCCACTCCCCTCAGGCAGGAGGCCACTCCCCTCATGTAGGAGGCCACTCCCCTCAGGCAGGAGGCCACGCCCCTCAGGCAGGAGGCCACTCCCCTCAGGCAGGAGGCCACTCCCCTCATGCAGGAGGCCACTCCCCTCATGCAGGAGGCCACTCCCCTCATGCAGGAGGCCACTCCCCTCATGCAGGAGGCCACTCCCCTCAGGCAGGAGGCCACTCCCCTCATGTAGGAGGCCACTCCCCTCATGTAGGAGTCCACTCCCCTCAGGCAGGAGGCCACGCCCCTCAGGCAGGAGGCCACTCCCCTCATGCAGGAGACCACTCCCCTCAGGCAGGAGGCCACTCCCCTCATGCAGGAGGCCACTCCCCTCATGTAGGAGGCCACTCCCCTCATGCAGGAGGCCACTCCCCTCATGCAGGAGGCCACTCCCCTCAGGCAGGAGGCCACTCCCCTCATATAGGAGGCCACTCCCCTCAGGCAGGAGGCCACGCCCCTCAGGCAGGAGGCCACTCCCCTCAGGCAGGAGGCCACTCCCCTCAGGCAGGAGGCCACTCCCCTCATGCAGGAGGCCACTCCCCTCATGCAGGAGGCCACTCCCCTCAGGCAGGAGGCCACTCCCCTCATGTAGGAGGCCACTCCCCTCATGTAGAAGGCCACGCCCCTCAGGCAGGAGGCCACGCCCCTCAGGCAGGAGGCCACTCCCCTCAGGCAGGAGGCCACTCCCCTCATGCAGGAGGCCACTCCCCTCATGTAGGAGGCCACTCCCCTCAGGCAGGAGGCCACTCCCCTCAGGCAGGAGGCCACTCTTGTGGACAGTAGAAGACTCATGTGGACAGTAGAAGACTCTTGTGGACATTAGAAGAGTCTTGTGGACAGTAAAAGACTTATGTGGACAGTAGAAGACTCATGTGGACAGTAGAAGACTCTTGTGGACAGTAGAAGACTCATGTGGACAGTAGAAGACTCATATGGGCAGGAGAAGACTCTTGTGGACATTAGAAGACTCTTGTGGACAGTAGAAGACTCATATGGGCAGGAGAAGACTCTTGTGGACATTAGAAGACTCTTGTGGACAGTAGAAGACTCATGTGGACAGTAGAAGACTCATGTGGACAGTAGAAGACTCATGTGGACAGTAGAAGACTCATATGGGCAGGAGAAGACTCTTGTGGACATTAGAAGACTCATTTGGACAGTAGAAGACTCATGTGGACAGTAGAAGACTCATGTGGACAGTAGAAGACTCATTTGGACAGTAGAAGACTCATATGGGCAGGAGAAGACTCTTGTGGACATTAGAAGACTCTTGTGGACAGTAGAAGACTCATATGGGCAGGAGAAGACTCTTGTGGACATTAGAAGACTCATTTGGACAGTAGAAGACTCATGTGGACAGTAGAAGACTCATGTGGACAGTAGAAGAGTCTTGTGGACAGTAGAAGACTCATGTGGACAGTAGAAGAGTCTTGTGGACAGTAGAAGCCTCTTGTGGACAGTAGAAGACTCATATGGGCAGGAGAAGACTCTTGTGGACATTAGAAGACTCATTTGGACAGTAGAAGACTCATGTGGACAGTAGAAGCCTCTTGTGGACAGTAGAAGACTCATGTGGACAGTAGAAGACTCTTGTGGACAGTAGAAGACTCATGTGGACAGTAGAAGACTCTTGTGGACAGTAGAAGACTCTTGTGGACAGTAGAAGACTCATGTGGACAGTAGAAGACTCATATGGGCAGGAGAAGACTCTTGTGGACATTAGAAGACTCTTGTGGACAGTAGAAGACTCTTGTGGACAGTAGAAGACTCTTGTGGACAGTAGAAGACTCATGTGGACAGTAGAAGACTCATATGGGCAGGAGAAGACTCTTGTGGACATTAGAAGACTCATGTGGACAGTAGAAGACTCATGTGGACAGTAGAAGAGTCATGTGGACAGTAGAAGACTCATGTGGACAGTAGAAGACTCATATGGGCAGGAGAAGACTCTTGTGGACATTAGAAGACTCTTGTGGACAGTAGAAGACTCATGTGGACAGGAGAAGACTCTTGTGGACATTAGAAGACTCATGTGGACAGTAGAAGACTCATGTGGACAGTAGAAGAGTCTTGTGGACAGTAGAAGACTTATGTGGACAGTAGAAGACTCTTGTGGACAGTAGAAGACTCATGTGGACAGTAGAAGACTCTTGTGGACAGTAGAAGACTCTTGTGGACAGTAGAAGACTCTTGTGGACAGTAGAAGACTCATGTGAACAGTAGAAGACTCTTGTGGACAGTAGAAGACTCATGTGGACAGTAGAAGACTCATGTGGACAGTAGAAGACTCATATGGGCAGGAGATGACTCTTGTGGACATTAGAAGACTCATATGGACAGTAGAAGACTCATGCGGACAGTAGAAGACTCTTGTGGACAGTAGAAGACTCATGTGGACAGTAGAAGACTCATATGGGCAGGAGAAGACTCTTGTGGACATTAGAAGACTCATATGGACAGTAGAAGACTCATGCGGACAGTAGAAGACTCTTGTGGACAGTAGAAGACTCATGTGGACATTAGAAGACTCATGTGGACAGTAAAAGACTCATGTGGACAGTAGAAGAGTCTTGTTGAAAGTAGAAGACTCTTGTGGACAGTAGAAGACTCATGTGGACAGTAGAAGACTCTTGTGGACAGTAGAAGACTCTTGTGGAGAGTAGAAGACTCTTGTGGACAGTAGAAGACTCATGTGGACAGTAGAAGACTCTTGTGGACAGTAGAAGACTCATGTGGACAGTAGAAGACTCATGTGGACAGTAGAAGACTCATATGGGCAGGAGAAGACTCTTGTGGACATTAGAACACTCTTGTGGACAGTAGAAGACTCTTGTGGACAGTAGAAGACTCTTGTGGACAGTAGAAGACTCATGTGGACAGTAGAAGAGTCTTGTGGACAGTAGAAGACTCATGTGGACAGTAGAAGACTCATGTGGACAGTAGAAGACTCTTGTGGACAGTAGAAGACTCATATGGGCAGGAGAAGACTCTTGTGGACATTAGAAGACTCTTGTGGACAGTAGAAGACTCTTGTGGACAGTAGAAGACTCTTGTGGACAGTAGAAGACTCATGTGGACAGTAGAAGACTCATATGGGCAGGAGAAGACTCTTGTGGACATTAGAAGACTCATGTGGACAGTAGAAGACTCATGTGGACAGTAGAAGACTCATGTGGACAGTAGAAGAGTCTTGTGGCTTGTGGACAGTAGAAGACTCATGTGGACAGTAGAAGACTCATGTGGACAGTAGAAGAGTCCTGTGGCTTGTGGACAGTAGAAGACTCTTGTGGACAGTAGAAGACTCTTGTGGACAGTAGAAGACTTGTGGACAGTAGAAGACTCATGTGGACAGTAGAAGACTCATGTGGACAGTAGAAGCCTCTTGTGGACAGTAGAAGACTCATGTGGACAGTAGAAGACTCTTGTGGACAGTAGAAGACTCATGTGGACAGTAGAAGACTCTTGTGGACAGTAGAAGCCTCTTGTGGACAGTAGAAGACTCTTGTGGACAGTAGAAGACTCTTGTGGACAGTAGAAGCCTCTTGTGGACAGTAGAAGACTCATGTGGACAGTAGAAGACTCATGTGGACAGTAGAAGCCTCTTGTGGACAGTAGAAGACTCATGTGGACAGTAGAAGCCTCTTGTGGACAGTAGAAGACTCTTGTGGACAGTAGAAGCCTCTTGTGGACAGTAGAAGACTCTTGTGGACAGTAGAAGACTCATGTGGACAGTAGAAGACTCATGTGGACAGTAGAAGACTTGTGGACAGTAGAAGACTCTTGTGGACAGTAGAAGACTTATGTGGACAGTAGAAGACTCATGTGGACAGTAGAAGACTCATGTGGACAGTAGAAGACTCTTGTGGACAGTAGAAGACTCATGTGGACAGTAGAAGACTCATGTGGACAGTAGAAGACTTGTGGACAGTAGAAGCCTCTTGTGGACAGTAGAAGACTCTTGTGGACAGTAGAAGCCTCTTGTGGACAGTAGAAGACTCATGTGGACAGTAGAAGACTCTTGTGGACAGTAGAAGACTCATGTGGACAGTAGAAGACTCATGTGGACAGTAGAAGACTTGTGGACAGTAGAAGCCTCTTGTGGACAGTAGAAGACTCTTGTGGACAGTAGAAGACTCATGTGGACAGTAGAAGACTCTTGTGGACAGTAGAAGACTCATGCGGACAGTAGAAGACTCATGTGGACAGTAGAAGACTCTTGTGGACAGTAGAAGATTCATGTGGACAGTAGAAGACTCATGTGGACAGTAGAAGACTCATGTGGACAGTAGAAGACTCATGCGGACAGTAGAAGACTCATGTGGACAGTAGAAGACTCTTGTGGACACTAGAAGACTCATGTGGACAGTAGAAGACTCATGTGGACAGTAGAAGACTCATGTGGACAGTAGAAGACTCTTGTGGACAGTAGAAGACTCATGTGGACAGTAGAAGACTCATGTGGACAGTAGAAGACTCATGTGGACAGTAGAAGACTCTTGTGGACAGTAGAAGACTCATGTGGACAGTAGAAGACTCATGTGGACAGTAGAAGACTCTTGTGGACAGTAGAAGACTCATGTGGACAGTAGAAGACTCATGTTGACAGTAGAAGACTCATGTGGACAGTAGAAGACTCATGCGGACAGTAGAAGACTCATGTGGACAGTAGAAGACTCTTGTGGACAGTAGAAGATTCATGTGGACAGTAGAAGACTCATGTGGACAGTAGAAGACTCATGTGGACAGTAGAAGACTCATGCGGACAGTAGAAGACTCATGTGGACAGTAGAAGACTCTTGTGGACACTAGAAGACTCATGTGGACAGTAGAAGACTCATGTGGACAGTAGAAGACTCATGTGGACAGTAGAAGACTCTTGTGGACAGTAGAAGACTCATGTGGACAGTAGAAGACTCATGTGGACAGTAGAAGACTCATGTGGACAGTAGAAGACTCTTGTGGACAGTAGAAGACTCATGTGGACAGTAGAAGACTCATGTGGACAGTAGAAGACTCTTGTGGACAGTAGAAGACTCATGTGGACAGTAGAAGACTCATGTTGACAGTAGAAGACTCATGTGGACAGTAGAAGACTCATGTGGACAGTAGAAGACAGTAGATAATTAATCATTATTTCATGCATTTGTTGCTTTGTTACAAGTTACAGGTCAAATCTTGCGTGTCATTTATAGTAATTCTTTCGTTCACACAAACACACCATATTTTCCAATGTGGCCCTCGAGTCAAAAGGTTTGGGGGCCACTGCTATAAATCATTCCTGAGGTCGATCTGAGCAAGTCACAGAAAGACGAGTGTGTGAGGGGCGTGGCTTAAGATAGTGTTTGTGAGGGGCGTGGCTTAAGCTAGTGTGTGTGAGGGGCGTGGCTTAAGCTAGTGTTTGTGAGGGGCGTGGCTTAAGCTAGTGTGTGTGAGGGGCGTGGCTTAAGCTAGTGTTTGTGAGGGGCGTGGCTAAAGCTAGTGTTTGTGAGGGGCGTGGCTAAAGCCTCTACGCCGCGTTTGAACCTCTCTTTATCTCATGCTTTGGCTTTGGATCACGTCAGACGCTTCATGAGCTGGTGGCTCTTGACACGAGTGGCACGAGTGTTGGTGATGCACGCGTCCGTTTGTTACGAGCCAAGTGAAGAAACGAGCCTAACGAGGAACTGAATTTAGACGCGACTAAATGCAAAGATGCAGATTTGAATCAGTGAAATGACCAGTGCAGAGCGGGTCACTTCAGACCGAGAGACACTTTCAGACTGAACCAGTGGAAACGTGGCTGAGGCCAGGAGCCTCCCTGGCCCCTGCTGCTGCTCCTCAGACTGAGAACGCTCCATCCTGTGTCCAGCCCCCACCCCTCCCCCACCCCTCCCTCTCCCTCTGAACTCTGGGAAACTTGTGACTCAGTGACCTCTGACCTGGCTTTGAGGATGGGCCAGTTCCAATCTGAAGAGTCCCACTGTTTGTGTGGAGGGCCTGGTCGAGGGCCCCACGATGGGACAAATGTGTAGAGGGTTAGAAATGTTCCAGCACCTTCTAGAACATGATGTGTCATGTTCTCATCTCACGTAACTAAATGTGATATTGACTGTTTTTGAAAGAAATATCCAAAATAGAAATCCACAAATGTTTCTCCTCATTATTAGTTTATCTCTTAATCCTTTGGAGTAAAGTCCTTAAACTGACCACGCCCACTTAAATACAGTCATGAGGCCCAAATACAGAGTCATGAGGCCCAAATACAGTCATGAGGCCCAAATACTGAGTCATGAGGCCCAAATACAGAGTCATGAGGCCCAAATACAGAGTCATGAGGCCCAAATACAGTCATGAGGCCCAAATACAGAGTCATGAGGCCCAAATACAGAGTCATGAGGCCCAAATACAGTCATGAGGCCCAAATACAGAGTCATGAGGCCCAAATACAGTCATGAGGCCCAAATACAGAGTCATGAGGCCCAAATACAGTCATGAGGCCCAAATACAGAGTCATGAGGCCCAAATACAGTCATGAGGCCCAAATACTGAGTCATGAGGCCCAAATACTGAGTCATGAGGCCCAAATACAGAGTCATGAGGCCCAAATACAGTCATGAGGCCCAAATACAGTCATGAGGCCCAAATACAGAGTCATGAGGCCCAAATACAGAGTCCTGAGGCCCAAATACAGTCATGAGGCCCAAATACAGAGTCATGAGGCCCAAATACAGTCATGAGGCCCAAATACTGAGTCATGAGGCCCAAATACAGAGTCATGAGGCCCAAATACAGTCATGAGGCCCAAATACAGAGTCATGAGGCCCAAA
This sequence comes from Eucyclogobius newberryi, assembly GCF_026437365.1. Classification (NCBI taxonomy): domain Eukaryota; kingdom Metazoa; phylum Chordata; class Actinopteri; order Gobiiformes; family Gobiidae; genus Eucyclogobius; species Eucyclogobius newberryi. Next base: position 32,743,048 of record NW_027315812.1, read on the forward strand.
TACAGTCATGAGGCCCAAATACTGAGTCATGAGGCCCAAATACTGAGTCATGAGGCCCAAATACAGAGTCATGAGGCCCAAATACAGTCATGAGGCCCAAATACAGAGTCATGAGGCCCAAATACAGTCATGAGGCCCAAATACAGAGTCATGAGGCCCAAATACAGTCATGAGGCCCAAATACTGAGTCATGAGGCCCAAATACTGAGTCATGAGGCCCAAATACAGAGTCATGAGGCCCAAATACAGTCATGAGGCCCAAATACAGAGTCATGAGGCCCAAATACAGAGTCATGAGGCCCAAATACAGTCATGAGGCCCAAATACAGAGTCATGAGGCCCAAATACAGTCATGAGGCCCAAATACAGAGTCATGAGGCCCAAATACAGTCATGAGGCCCAAATACAGAGTCATGAGGCCCAAATACAGTCATGAGGCCCAAATACTGAGTCATGAGGCCCAAATACTGAGTCATGAGGCCCAAATACAGAGTCATGAGGCCCAAATACAGTCATGAGGCCCAAATACAGTCATGAGGCCCAAATACAGAGTCATGAGGCCCAAATACAGAGTCCTGAGGCCCAAATACAGTCATGAGGCCCAAATACAGAGTCATGAGGCCCAAATACTGAGTCATGAGTTCAGCTTCTCTTTGTAAATCTCTTTTTGAACCTGGAGCTTTGACTTGCGCCATTTCCGTTCAGCCTGGTGACTCCCTTTTCTGTGCCTTGACCCAATCATCATGTCTCCATGGCAACTTCTGCTTATTTTTAACCATTTTAGCCTTCATAGGGGCGATGGTATCCAGAACATTCAAAACACTAGATGTAACAGAGTTCAACAAATCATTTACATTAGAACATGAGACATTTTCAAAGTTTATCATTTCCATAAACAGTGCACCTGTGCCATCATTTATGTGTCTCCTCTGAACAGCTGCAGGACCAGCCGGTGGTTTGGGAGAAACAGACAGGTCAAAGAAGACACAGAAATGATCAGACAGAGCAACATCGATCACATTAACATTTGAAATATTTACCCCCTTTGTAATTATGAGATCTAGAGTGTGCCCTCTGCTGTGGGCGGGGCCACTCTGCTGTGGGCGGGGCCACTCTGCTGTGGGTGGGGCCTCTCTGCTGTGGGTGGGGCCACTCTGCTGTGGGTGGGGCCTCTCACATGCTGAGTAAGACTGAAGGTTTCAAGGACAGCATCAAGCTCTTTAGCGTTTCTGTCACAAATACTATCAACATGCACATTGAAATCACCTGTAATGACCAAACCATCAAAGTCTGTGCATACGACTGAAACATCTCAGTAAAATCATCAATAAAACTTTGGCAGTGCTGGGGAGGCTTGTATAAAACAATGAAGAGAACGGATGGAGACTGTTTTAGCTCCATTTTAAAAGGATACATACTCAAATGATGAAAACACCCCAAAAGACAACCTGTGGCTAATTATTTCATCTCTAAAGACAGCACAGACTCCACCCCCTTTTTTGTTTTCTCGTGTTTCAGATTCAAACTTAAAGTTGGGTGGAGCAGATTCTATCAGAACTACATTTCCTGTGTTTTTGTCAAGCCATGTTTCAGTTAAAAACATAAAATCAAGATTATAAGAAGAAATAAAATTATTAATTAAGAGTGATTTGTTACATAAGGATCTGACATTTAGCACAGCAAGTTTCAGACTAGTTTCAGTGAGACTGGGCTTTATCTTTTCACAGGGAATATGAATCACATTTCTCAGATTGGGCCTGACTCGCATTTTGTTTTTCCATCTGTGTGATGATGTGACTACAGAAATAGCACTAGGGGGGGCTATTTTTACATAGGGCCCCGGGTTGGTTTGATTTTTAATGTGACAATAAGTCCCGACAACGCTGAGACCCAGTGCATCCTAGCTATGGGAGATACCAGGTGAAAGGTGAGGTTGGATGGGTGGTGGGGCTTTTGTAGCCAAGGAGAGTTTGGGACCAGGTGAGAGGCGAGGGGGGATGGGTGGTGGGGCTTTTGTTGGTGTAGTCGGCTTGTGCAGGGAAGAGTTGATAAGTATTGACATAGCCCTTGCTATATTGGGCGTGAGTGGAGCCATCTTAATGCCTGATTTGATCAGACTTTCAAAATGGCTGGGAAGGCCCATGGGTGAGAGTGGAGATGAGAAGGAGAATGATGAATCTTTAGTGGGAGTAGATGTTGCAGGGGGAACCCACGGCTGGTGTGAAGGCAGGGGCGATGACAGGGATGTTGTTGGGCTTGTCACAGATGGGTCCAAGGCCTTTGAAGATTGTTCCTTTGCTGGAGGCGGTGGAGGTGAATGTGGAGCACCTGGAGCTGAACCCTTTGCTGGTGGTGGTGGAGCAGCTGCTGATGAATCCTTTGGTGGAGGCTGAGGTTGTGGTGCTTTTGATGTTGAAACATTGGCTCGGTCAGTGGCTGATGGAGCAGGAATTCTTCTCTCATTCCTCTCTTCTCTATCTGCTCAGGACCCTGTCCAGGCCCAGTCCAATGCCTCAGAGCGTGGAGCAGGTTCTCTGTCAGCACCCTCACTCCACCTCTGCATAGGTGGGGGCCATTTCTCTTAAACAGGTCCTCTCGTTTCCAGAATAGATAGAAGTTCTCAATGTAGTGTAGTCCTCTCGGGGAACACTCTTTGGACAGCCATGTGTTCAGCTGAAGAAGCCGGCTAAACTTGTTTATCCTCCTGTCGATGTTTGGAAGAGGTCCACTTATGAAAGTTTTGATTTCCATTTTATCAAGCACGTGGAATAACTTCAAGAAGTCTTTTTTCAAAACTTCAGTCTGTTCCCGCCGCATGTCCACTGCACCCACGTGCACAATCAGCTGTTTAGCTCCTCCATGCTTAGCCATAATATTTGGAAGGAGTGACGTTATCTCAGAAACAGTGGCGCTTGGAAAAGAATGTGTGTTTATCTTTTCATGCGTCACGTGACTTATCGCGCCGTCCCCAACTAAAACAATCTGCGTGACCTTGGCTCCTGGCACAGATCCTCCTCGCTGTATTTTGGCCACGTCATCTTTCCTTTTTTCATTTAATTCCATCTCTGAAAGTGGTAAAAATCTGTTTGTGAGCTGTATTTTAGGTGACTTCACGTTATCTTTGTATCGTTTAGGCTTTGCTCCAAGTTTGTTCCAAGAAACAGCCTGGTCTTTCTGGATTTTAAACAGTTTTGGAAACAACACAGAGTCACAGCGGTTTAGGTTGAAAGTAGCAGTTTTTCTTGTAAAAAGTGTGCTCTTCTTACCATCGGTTGACACAGGAATGGTATCGTGAAGAACTTTTTCAGATTCCAAAACAAACGTGTTTTCAGCTCATTCATTTCTTGTTGATATTTCCGACAGCGTTCACAGTCTTTCTCACTTCTTCTCCCGGACATGTCGCTGGCGTCAGATATGTCGTTAAAACTGGAAAAATGTTCTTAAAATCCTTGGTTTACTTGAAAAAGTCTAAAGCAAAAATGTTTGGAAGACAAAAACTGATTAAAAAGCAAAATAAATAAGGAAAGCAGCGATAGCAAGTGGAGCGAGCAAAAAAGCGTGTGCACTCTTCGGAAGCAGGATACTCAAAAGTCGTGAGGCCCAAATACTGAGTCATGAGGCCCAAATACAGTCATGAGGCCCAAATAAAGTCATGAGGCCCAAATACTGAGTCATGAGGCCCAAATACTGAGTCCTGAGGCCCAAATACAGTCATGAGGCCCAAATACTGAGTCCTGAGGCCCAAATACAGTCATGAGGCCCAAATACTGAGTCATGAGGCCCAATTACTGAGTCATGAGGCCCAAATACAGTCATGAGGCCCAAATACTGAGTCATGAGGCCCAAATACTGAGTCATGAGGCCCAAATACAGTCCTGAGGCCCAAATACAGTCCTGAGGCCCAAATACAGTCATGAGGCCCAAATACTGAGTCCTGAGGCCCAAATACAGTCATGAGGCCCAAATACTGAGTCATGAGGCCCAAATACTGAGTCCTGAGGCCCAAATACAGTCATGAGGCCCAAATACTGAGTCCTGAGGCCCAAATACAGTCATGAGGCCCAAATACTGAGTCATGAGGCCCAATTACTGAGTCATGAGGCCCAAATACAGTCATGAGGCCAAAATACTGAGTCATGAGGCCCAAATACTGAGTCATGAGGCCCAAATACAGTCCTGAGGCCCAAATACAGTCATGAGGCCCAAATACTGAGTCCTGAGGCCCAAATACAGTCATGAGGCCCAAATACTGAGTCATGAGGCCCAAATACTGAGTCATGAGGCCCAAATACAGTCATGAGGCCCAAATACAGAGTCATGAGGACCAAATACAGTCCTGAGGCCCAAATACAGTCATGAGGCCCAAATACTGAGTCCTGAGGCCCAAATACAGTCCTGAGGCCCAAATACAGTCAAGAGGCCCAAATACTGAGTCATGAGGCCCAAATACAGAGTCCTGAGGCCCAAATACAGTCATGAGGCCCAAATACAGTCATGAGGCCCAAATAATGAGTCATGAGGCCCAAACACAGAGTCATGAGGCCCAAATACAGAGTCATGAGGCCCAAATACAGAGTCATGAGGCCCAAATAAAGAGTCCTGAGGCCCAAATACTGAGTCATGAGGCCCAAAAACAGAGTCCTGAGACCAAAATACAGTCATGAGGCCCAAATACAGTCATGAGGTCCAAACACAGAGTCCTGAGGCCCAAATACAGAGTCATGAGGCCCAAATACAGAGTCCTGAGGCCCAAATACAGAGTCATGAGGCCCAAATAAAGAGTCCTGAGGCCCAAATACTGAGTCCTGAGGCCCAAATACAGAGTCATGAGGCCCAAATACTGAGTCAAGAGGCCCAAATACAGAGTCATGAGGCCCAAATACTGAGTCATGAGGCCCAAATACAGAGTCATGAGGCCCAAATACTGAGTCAAGAGGCCCAAATACTGAGTCATGAGGCCCAAATACAGAGTCATGAGGCCCAAATACTGAGTCAAGAGGCCCAAATACTGAGTCATGAGGCCCAAATACAGAGTCCTGAGGCCCAAATACAGAGTCCAGAGGCCCAAATACAGATTCCTGAGGCCCAAATCCAGTCCTAAGGCCCAAATACAGTCATGAGGCCCAAATACAGAGTCCTGAGGCTCAAATACAGTCCTGAGGCCCAAATACAGTCATGAGGCCCAAATACAGAGTCCTGAGGCCCAAATACAGTCCTAAGGCCCAAATACAGAGTCATGAGGCCCAAATACAGAGTCAAGAGGCCCAAATACAGTCATGAGGCCCAAATACAGAGTCCTGAGGCCCAAATACAGAGTAATGAGGCCCAAATACAGAGTCAAGAGGCCCAAATACAGTCTTGAGGGCCAAATACAGAGTCATGAGGCCCAAATACAGAGTCCTGTGGCCCAAATACTGAGTCATGAGGCCCAAATACAGAGTCCTGAGGCCCAAATACAGAGTCCTGAGGCCCAAATACAGAGTCCCGAGGCACAAATACAGAGTCATGAGGCCCAAATACAGTCCTGAGGCCCAAATACAGAGTCCTGAGGCCCAAATACAGAGTAATGAGGCCCAAATACAGAGTCAAGAGGCCCAAATACAGTCTTGAGGGCCAAATACAGAGTCATGAGGCCCAAATACAGAGTCCTGTGGCCCAAATACTGAGTCATGAGGCCCAAATACAGAGTCCTGAGGCCCAAATACAGAGTCCTGAGGCCCAAATACAGAGTCCCGAGGCCCAAATACAGAGTCCTGAGGCCCAAATACAGTCCTGATGCCCAAATACAGAGTCCTGAGGCCCAAATACAGTCCTGAGGCCCAAATACAGAGTCCTGAGGCCCAAATACAGAGTCTTGAGGCCCAAATACAGAGTCCTGAGGCCAGAATACAGTCATGAGGCCCAAATACAGAGTCATGAGGCCCAAATACAGATTCCTGAGGCCCAAATACAGAGTCCTGAGGCCCAAATACAGTCCTTAGGCCTAAATACAGAGTCCTGAGGCCCAAATACAGAGTCTTGAGGCCCAAATACAGAGTCATGAGGCCCAAACACAGAGTCCTGAGGCCCAAATACAGAGTCCTGAGGCCCAAATACAGAGTCCTGAGGCCCAAATACAGTCCTTAGGCCTAAATACAGAGTCCTGAGGCCTAAATACAGAGTCCTGAGGCCCAAATACAGAGTCCTGAGGCCCAAATACAGTCCTGAGGCCCAAATACAGAGTCCTGAGACCCAAATACAGTCCTGAGGCCCAAATACAGAGTCCTGAGGCCCAAATACAGTCCTGAGGCCCAAATACAGAGTCCTGAGGCCCAAATATAGAGTCATAAGGCCCAAATACTGAGTCATGAGGCCCAAATACAGAGTCATGAGGCCCAAATACAGAGTCATGAGGCCCAAATACAGTCATGAGGCCCAAATACTGAGTCATGAGGCCCAAATACAGTCCTGAGTTCCAAATACAGTCATGAGGCCCAAATACAGAGTCCTGAGGCCCAAATACAGTCCTGAGGCCCAAATACAGTCATGAGGCCCAAACACAGAGTCCTGAGGCTCAAATCCAGTCCTGAGGCCCAAATACAGTCCTGAGCCCAAATACAGTCATGAGGCCCAAATACAGAGTCCTGAGGCCCAAATACAGTCCTGAGTTCCAAATACAGTCCTGAGGCCCAAATACAGAGTCCTGAGGCCCAAATACAGTCCTGAGGCCCAAATACAGTCATGAGGCCCAAACACAGAGTCCTGAGGCCCAAATACAGGGTCATGAGGCCCAAATACAGAGTCCTGAGGCCCAAATACAGTCCTGAGTTCCAAATACAGTCCTGAGGCCCAAATACAGAGTCCTGAGGCCCAAATACAGTCCTGAGGCCCAAATACAGTCATGAGGCCCAAACACAGAGTCCTGAGGCCCAAATACAGGGTCATGAGGCCCAAATACAGAGTCCTGAAGCCCAAATACAGAGTCCTGAGGCTCAAATACACAGTCCTGAGGCCCAAATACAGAGTCCTGAGGCCCAAATACAGTCCTGAGGCCCAAATACAGAGTCCTGAGGCCCAAATACAGTCCTGAGGCCCAAATACAGAGTCCTGAGGCCCAAATACAGTCCTGAGGCCCAAATACAGAGTCCTGAGGCCCAAATACAGTCCTGAGGCCCAAATACAGAGTCCTGAGGCCCAAATACAGAGTCCTGAGGCCCAAATACAGTCATGAGGCCCAAACACAGAGTCCTGAGGCCCAAATACAGAGTCCTGAGGCCCAAATACAGAGTCCTGAGGCCCAAATACAGTCCTGAGGCCCAAATACAGAGTCCTGAGGCCCAAATACAGTCCTGAGGCCCAAATGCTGAATCTTGAGGCCCAAATACAGTCCTTAGCCCAAATACAGTCATGAGGCCCAAATACAGAGTCCTGAGGCCCAAATACAGTCCTGAGGCCCAAATACAGTCATGAGGCCCAAATACAGAGTCCTGAGGCCCAAATACAGTCCTAAGGCCCAAATACAGAGTCATGAGGCCCAAATACAGAGTCAAGAGGCCCAAATACAGTCATGAGGCCCAAATACAGAGTCCTGAGGCCCAAATACAGAGTCATGAGGCCCAAATACAGAGTCATGAGGCCCAAATACAGAGTGCTGAGGCCCAAATACAGAGTCCCGAGGCCCAAATACAGAGTCCTGAGGCCCAAATACAGAGTCCTGAGACCAAATACAGTCATGAGGCCCAAATACAGTCATGAGGTCCAAACACAGAGTCCTGAGGCCCAAATACAGAGTCCTGAGGCCCAAATAATGAGTCATGAGGCCCAAAAACAGAGTCATGAGGCCCAAAAACAGAGTCCTGAGGCCCAAATACAGAGTCCTGATGCCCAAATACAGAGTCATGAGGCCCAAATACAGAGTCCTGAGGCCCAAATACAGAGTCCTGAGGCCCAAATACTGAGTCATGAGGCCCAAAAACAGAGTCCTGAGGCCCAAATACTGAGTCATGAGGCCCAAATACTGAGTCATGAGGCCCAAATACAGAGTCATGAGGCCCAAATACTGAGTCAAGAGGCCCAAATACTGAGTCATGAGGCCCAAATACAGAGTCCTGAGGCCCAAATACAGAGTCCTGAGGCCCAAATACAGATTCCTGAGGCCCAAATCCAGTCCTAAGGCCCAAATACAGTCATGAGGCCCAAATGCTGAGTCTTGAGGCCCAAATACAGTCTTGAGGGCCAAATACAGAGTCATGAGGCCCAAATACAGTCCTGAGGCCCAAATACAGAGTCCTGAGGCCCAAATACAGAGTCCTGAGGCCCAAATACTGAGTCATGAGGCCCAAATACAGAGTCATGAGGCCCAAATACAGAGTCATGAGGCCCAAATACAGTCCTGATGCCCAAATACAGAGTCCTGAGGCCCAAATACAGAGTCCTGAGGCCCAAATACAGTCCTGAGGCCCAAATACAGAGTCCTGAGGCCCAAATACAGAGTCTTGAGGCCCAAATACAGAGTCCTGAGGCCCAAATACAGTCATGAGGCCCAAATACAGAGTCATGAGGCCCAAATACAGATTCCTGGGGCCCAAATACAGTCCTGAGGCCCAAATACAGAGTCCTGAGGCCCAAATACAGAGTCCTGAGGCCCAAATACAGTCCTTAGGCCTAAATACAGAGTCCTGAGGCCCAAATACAGAGTCCTGAGGCCCAAATACAGTCCTTAGGCCTAAATACAGAGTCCTGAGGCCTAAATACAGAGTCCTGAGGCCCAAATACAGAGTCCTGAGGCCCAAATACAGTCCTGAGGCCCAAATACAGAGTCCTGAGACCCAAATACAGTCCTGAGGCCCAAATACAGAGTCATGAGGCCCAAATACAGTCCTGAGGCCCAAATACAGAGTCCTGAGGCCCAAATACAGAGTCATAAGGCCCAAATACTGAGTCATGAGGCCCAAATACAGAGTCATGAGGCCCAAATACAGAGTCATGAGGCCCAAATACAGTCATGAGGCCCAAATACTGAGTCATGAGGCCCAAATACAGAGTCCTGAGGCTCAAATCCAGTCCTGAGGCCCAAATACAGTCCTGAGTTCCAAATACAGTCATGAGGCCCAAATACAGAGTCCTGAGGCCCAAATACAGTCCTGAGGCCCAAATACAGTCATGAGTTCCAAACACAGAGTCCTGAGGCCCAAATACAGGGTCATGAGGCCCAAATACAGAGTCCTGTGGCCCAAATACAGTCCTGATGCCCAAATACAGAGTCATGAGGCCCAAATACAGAGTCCTGAGGCCCAAATACAGTCCTGAAGCCCAAATACAGAGTCCTGAGGCTCAAATACACAGTCCTGAGGCCCAAATACAGAGTCCTGAGGCCCAAATACAGTCCTGAGGCCCAAATACAGAGTCCTGAGGCCCAAATACAGTCCTGAGGCCCAAATACAGAGTCCTGAGGCCCAAATACAGTCCTGAGGCCCAAATACAGAGTCCTGAGGCCCAAATACAGAGTCCTGAGGCCCAAATACAGTCCTGAGGCCCAAATACAGAGTCCTGAGGCCCAAATACAGAGTCCTGAGGCCCAAATACAGTCATGAGGCCCAAACACAGAGTCCTGAGGCCCAAATACAGAGTCCTGAGGCCCAAATACAGAGTCCTGAGGCCCAAATACAGTCCTGAGGCCCAAATACAGAGTCCTGAGGCCCAAATACAGTCCTGAGGCCCAAATGCTGAATCTTGAGGCCCAAATACAGTCCTTAACCCAAATACAGTCATGAGGCCCAAATACAGAGTCCTGAGGCCCAAAAACAGTCCTGAGGCCCAAATACAGTCATGAGGACAAAATACAGAGTCCTGAGGCCCAAATACAGTCCTAAGGCCCAAATACAGAGTCATGAGGCCCAAATACAGAGTCAAGAGGCCCAAATACAGTCATGAGGCCCAAATACAGAGTCCTGAGGCCCAAATACAGAGTCATGAGGCCCAAATACAGAGTCAAGAGGCCCAAATACAGTCATGAGGGCCAAATACAGAGTCATGAGGCCCAAATACAGAGTCCTGAGGCCCAAATACAGAGTCCCGAGGCCCAAATACAGAGTCCTGAGGCCCAAATACAGTCCTGATGCCCAAATACAGAGTCCTGAGGCCCAAATACAGTCCTGAGGCCCAAATACAGAGTCCTGAGGCCCAAATACAGAGTCTTGAGGCCCAAATACAGAGTCCTGAGGCCCAAATACAGTCATGAGGCCCAAATACAGGGTCATGAGGCCCAAATACAGAGTCCTGTGGCCCAAATACAGTCCTGATGCCCAAATACAGAGTCATGAGGCCCAAATACAGAGTCCTGAGGCCCAAATACAGTCCTGAAGCCCAAATACAGAGTCCTGAGGCTCAAATACACAGTCCTGAGGCCCAAATACAGAGTCCTGAGGCCCAAATACAGTCCTGAGGCCCAAATACAGAGTCCTGAGGCCCAAATACAGTCCTGAGGCCCAAATACAGAGTCCTGAGGCCCAAATACAGTCCTGAGGCCCAAATACAGAGTCCTGAGGCCCAAATACAGAGTCCTGAGGCCCAAATACAGTCCTGAGGCCCAAATACAGAGTCCTGAGGCCCAAATACAGAGTCCTGAGGCCCAAATACAGTCATGAGGCCCAAACACAGAGTCCTGAGGCCCAAATACAGAGTCCTGAGGCCCAAATACAGAGTCCTGAGGCCCAAATACAGTCCTGAGGCCCAAATACAGAGTCCTGAGGCCCAAATACAGTCCTGAGGCCCAAATGCTGAATCTTGAGGCCCAAATACAGTCCTTAGCCCAAATACAGTCATGAGGCCCAAATACAGAGTCCTGAGGCCCAAAAACAGTCCTGAGGCCCAAATACAGTCATGAGGCCAAAATACAGAGTCCTGAGGCCCAAATACAGTCCTAAGGCCCAAATACAGAGTCATGAGGCCCAAATACAGAGTCAAGAGGCCCAAATACAGTCATGAGGCCCAAATACAGAGTCCTGAGGCCCAAATACAGAGTCATGAGGCCCAAATACAGAGTCAAGAGGCCCAAATACAGTCATGAGGGCCAAATACAGAGTCATGAGGCCCAAATACAGAGTCCTGAGGCCCAAATACAGAGTCCCGAGGCCCAAATACAGAGTCCTGAGGCCCAAATACAGTCCTGATGCCCAAATACAGAGTCCTGAGGCCCAAATACAGTCCTGAGGCCCAAATACAGAGTCCTGAGGCCCAAATACAGAGTCTTGAGGCCCAAATACAGAGTCCTGAGGCCCAAATACAGTCATGAGGCCCAAATACAGAGTCATGAGGCCCAAATACAGATTCCTGGGGCCCAAATACAGTCCTGAGGCCCAAATACAGAGTCCTGAGGCCCAAATACAGAGTCCTGAGGCCCAAATACAGAGTCCTGAGGCCCAAATACAGTCCTTAGGCCTCAATACAGAGTCCTGAGGCCCAAATACAGAGTCTTGAGGCCCAAATACAGAGTCCTGAGGCCCAAATACAGTCATGAGGCCCAAATACAGAGTCATGAGGCCCAAATACAGATTCCTGGGGCCCAAATACAGTCCTGAGGCCCAAATACAGAGTCCTGAGGCCCAAATACAGAGTCCTGAGGCCCAAATACAGAGTCCTGAGGCCCAAATACAGTCCTTAGGCCTCAATACAGAGTCCTGAGGCCCAAATACAGAGTCTTGAGGCCCAAATACAGAGTCATGAGGCCAAAACACAGAGTCCTGAGGCCCAAATACAGAGTCCTGAGGCCCAAATACAGAGTCCTGAGGCCCAAATACAGTCCTTAGGCCTAAATACAGAGTCCTGAGGCCTAAATACAGAGTCCTGAGGCCCAAATACAGAGTCCTGAGGCCCAAATACAGTCCTGAGGCCCAAATACAGAGTCCTGAGACCCAAATACAGTCCTGAGGCCCAAATACAGAGTCCTGAGGCCCAAATACAGTCATGAGGCCCAAATACAGAGTCATGAGGCCCAAATACAGAGTCATTAGGCCCAAATACAGAGTCATAAGGCCCAAATACTGAGTGATGAGGCCCAAATACAGAGTCATGAGGCCCAAATACAGTCATGAGGCCCAAATACTGAGTCATGAGGCCCAAATACAGAGTCCTGAGGCTCAAATCCAGTCCTGAGGCCCAAATACAGTCCTGAGCCCAAATACAGTCATGAGGCCCAAATACAGAGTCCTGAGGCCCAAATACAGTCCTGAGTTCCAAATACAGTCATGAGGCCCAAATACAGAGTCCTGAGGCCCAAATACAGTCCTGAGGCCCAAATACAGTCCTGAGGCCCAAATACAGTCATGAGGCCCAAACACAGAGTCCTGAGGCCCAAATACAGGGTCATGAGGCCCAAATACAGAGTCCTGTGGCCCAAATACAGTCCTGATGCCCAAATACAGAGTCATGAGGCCCAAATACAGAGTCCTGAGGCCCAAATACAGTCCTGAAGCCCAAATACAGAGTCCTGAGGCTCAAATACACAGTCCTGAGGCCCAAATACAGAGTCCTGAGGCCCAAATACAGTCCTGAGGCACAAATACAGAGTCCTGAGGCCCAAATACAGTCCTGAGGCCCAAATACAGAGTCCTGAGGCCAAAATACAGTCCTGAGGCCCAAATACAGAGTCCTGAGGCCCAAATACAGAGTCCTGAGGCACAAATACAGTCCTGAGGCCCAAATACAGAGTCCTGAGGCCCAAATACAGAGTCCTGAGGCCCAAATACAGTCATGAGGCCCAAACACAGAGTCCTGAGGCCCAAATACAGAGTCATGAGGCCCAAATACAGAGTCCTGAGGCCCAAATACAGAGTCCCGAGGCCCAAATACAGTCCTGAGGCCCAAATACAGAGTCCTGAGGCCTAAATACAGAGTCCTGAGGCCCAAATACAGAGACCTGAGGCCCAAATACAGAGTCCTGAGTCCCAAATACAGTCCTGAGGCCCAAATACAGAGTCCCGAGGCCCAAATACAGTCCTGAGGCCCAAATACAGAGTCCTGAGGCCTAAATACAGAGTCCTGAGGCCCAAATACAGAGACCTGAGGCCCAAATACAGAGTCCTGAGGCCCAAACACAGTCCTGAGGCCCAAATACAGAGTCCCGAGGCCCAAATACAGTCCTGAGGCCCAAATACAGAGTCCCGAGGCCCAAATACAGAGTCCCGAGGCCCAAATACAGAGACCTGAGGCCCAAATACAGAGTCCTGAGGCCCAAATACAGAGACCTGAGGCCCAAATACAGAGACCTGAGGCCCAAATACAGAGACCTGAGGCCCAAATACAGAGTCCTGAGGCCCAAATACAGAGACCTGAGGCCCAAATACAGAGTCCTGAGGCCCAAATACAGAGACCTGAGGCCCAAATACAGAGTCCTGAGGCCCAAATACAGAGACCTGAGGCCCAAATACAGAGACCTGAGGCCCAAATACAGAGTCCTGAGGCCCAAATACAGAGACCTGAGGCCCAAATACAGAGTCCTGAGGCCCAAATACAGAGTCCTGAGGCCCAAATACAGAGTCCTGAGGCCCAAATACAGAGACCTGAGGCCCAAATACAGAGTCCTGAGGCCCAAATACAGAGACCTGAGGCCCAAATACAGAGACCTGAGGCCCAAATACAGAGACCTGAGGCCCAAATACAGAGACCTGAGGCCCAAATACAGAGACCTGAGGCCCAAATACAGAGACCTGAGGCCCAAATACAGAGACCTGAGGCCCAAATACAGAGTCCTGAGGCCCAAATACAGAGACCTGAGGCCCAAATACAGAGACCTGAGGCCCAAATACAGAGACCTGAGGCCCAAATACAGAGTCCTGAGGCCCAAATACAGAGACCTGAGGCCCAAATACAGAGACCTGAGGCCCAAATACAGAGACCTGAGGCCCAAATACAGAGTCCTGAGGCCCAAATACAGAGACCTGAGGCCCAAATACAGAGACCTGAGGCCCAAATACAGAGTCCTGAGGCCCAAATACAGAGACCTGAGGCCCAAATACAGAGACCTGAGGCCCAAATACAGAGACCTGAGGCCCAAATACAGAGTCCTGAGGCCCAAATACAGAGACCTGAGGCCCAAATACAGAGACCTGAGGCCCAAATACAGAGTCCTGAGGCCCAAATACAGAGACCTGAGGCCCAAATACAGAGACCTGAGGCCCAAATACAGAGACCTGAGGCCCAAATACAGAGACCTGAGGCCCAAATACAGAGACCTGAGGCCCAAATACAGAGACCTGAGGCCCAAATACAGAGACCTGAGGCCCAAATACAGAGTCCTGAGGCCCAAATACAGAGACCTGAGGCCCAAATACAGAGTCCTGAGGCCCAATTACAGAGACCTGAGGCCCAAATACAGAGTCCTGAGGCCCAAATACAGTCTGTCTCCTGCTGCCACATCCTCTCTTTCACATTGACCTTCATGTGTCATGTGACTGTACAGACTCTTCATACATTTGTATAAATTAGATATAAATCCTCTTGAAAGTTCAGATTTATGAGTTTTAAGGAAAGTTTCAGTTTAAAGCCTCTGATGCTCTTCATGCATTTTAATATCTTGGTTATAATAACTTCTTATTTGTAAAAAACTATTAAAGGATTCTTTCCACTCAAAGTTCTTCAGATGATTCTCCTTTACAATCTGGAAAAAGACCTTTAGACCTTTTGTTGTCCAGACTTTAAATCTTGAGTTTGAGCTGCAGGACATTTTGATCAAACTCATTGAAGTTTGTAACATCTGTGTTTAGTCTGTATGTTTTCAGCTCCTTCCATGTTGTAAACACAGACTTCACCCAAGGCTTCTCCATCCCCCAAATGACTCAAGCGTCTGTCATCTGCCTGTACAGGAACCCCCGGCACCACATGACTCTCAGTATAAGACCTGTACAGGAACCCCCGGCACCACATGACTCTCAGTATAAGACCTGTACAGGAACCCCCGGCACCACATGACTCTCAGTATAAGACCTGTACAGGAACCCCCGGCACCACATGACTCTCAGTATAAGACCTGTACAGGAACCCCCGGCACCACATGACTCTCAGTATTAGACCTGTACAGGAACCCCCGGCACCACATGACTCTCAGTATTAGACCTGTACAGGAACCCCCGGCACCACAGTACTCTCAGTATAAGACCTGTACAGGAACCTCAGGCACCACATGACTCTCAGTATAAGACCTGTACAGGAACCTCAGGCACCACATGACTCTCAGTATAAGACCTGTACAGGAACCCCCGGCACCACATGACTCTCAGTATAAGACCTGTACAGGAACCTCCGGCACCACATGACTCTCAGTATAAGACCTGTACAGGAACCCCCGGCACCACATGACTCTCAGTATTAGACCTGTACAGGAACCCCCAGCACCACATGACTCTCAGTATAAGACCTGTACAGGAACCTCAGGCACCACATGACTCTCAGTATTAGACCTGTACAGGAACCCCCAGCACCACATGACTCTCAGTATAAGACCTGTACAGGAACCCCCGGCACCACATGACTCTCAGTATTAGACCTGTACAGGAACCCACGGCACCACAGTACTCTCAGTATAAGACCTGTACAGGAACCCACGGCACCACATGACTCTCAGTATAAGACCTGTACAGGAACCTCAGGCACCACATGACTCTCAGTATAAGACCTGTACAGGAACCTCAGGCACCACATGACTCTCAGTATAAGACCTGTACAGGAACCTCAGGCACCACATTACTCTCAGTATAAGACCTGTACAGGAACCTCAGGCACCACATTACTCTCAGTATAAGACCTGTACAGGAACCCCCGGCACCACATGACTCTCAGAATAAGACCTGTACAGGAACCCCCGGCACCACATGACTCTCAGTTTAAGACCTGTAACGGAACCTCAGGCACCACATGACTCTCAGTATAAGACCTGTACAGGAACCTCAGGCACCACATTACTCTCCGTATAAGACCTGTACAGGAACCTCCGGCACCACATGACTCTCAGTATAAGACCTGTACAGGAACCCCCAGCACCACATGACTCTCAGTATAAGAACTGTACAGGAACCTCAGGCATCACATGACTCTCAGTATAAGACCTGTACAGGAACCTCAGGCACCACATGACTCTCAGTATAAGACCTGTACAGGAACCCCCGGCACCACATGACTCTCAGTATAAGACCTGTACAGGAACCTCCGGCACCACATGACTCTCAGTATAAGACCTGTACAGGAACCTCAGGCACCACATGACTCTCAGTATAAGACCTGTACAGGAACCCCCAGCACCACATGACTCTCAGTATAAGACCTGTACAGGAACCCCCGGCACCACATGACTCTCAGTATAAGACCTGTACAGGAACCTCAGGCACCACATGACTCTCAGTATAAGACCTGTACAGGAACCCCCGGCACCACATGACTCTCAGTATAAGACCTGTACAGGAACCCCCGGCACCACATGACTCTCAGTATAAGACCTGTACAGGAACCCCCTGCACCACATGACTCTCAGTATAAGACCTGTACAGGAACCCCCGGCACCACATGACTCTCAGTATAAGACCTGTACAGGAACCCCCTGCACCACATGACTCTCAGTATAAGACCTGTACAGGAACCCCCGGCACCACATGACTCTCAGTATAAGACCTGTACAGGAACCTCAGGCACCACATGACTCTCAGTATAAGACCTGTACAGGAACCTCAGGCACCACATGACTCTCAGTATAAGACCTGTACAGGAACCCCCGGCACCACATGACTCTCAGTATAAGACCTGTACAGGAACCCCCGGCACCACATGACTCTCAGTATAAGACCTGTACAGGAACCTCCGGCACCACATGACTCTCAGTATAAGACCTGTACAGGAACCCCCGGCACCACATGACTCTCAGTATAAGACCTGTACAGGAACCTCAGGCACCACATGACTCTCAGTATAAGACCTGTACAGGAACCTCAGGCACCACATGACTCTCAGTATAAGACCTGTACAGGAACCCCCGGCACCACATGACTCTCAGTATAAGACCTGTACAGGAACCTCCGGCACCACATGACTCTCAGTATAAGACCTGTACAGGAACCTCAGGCATCACATGACTCTCAGTATAAGACCTGTACAGGAACCTCAGGCACCACATGACTCTCAGTATAAGACCTGTACAGGAACCTCAGGCACCACATGACTCTCAGTATAAGACCTGTACAGGAACATCAGGCACCACATGACTCTCAGTATAAGACCTGTACAGGAACCCCCGGCACCACATGACTCTCAGTATAAGACCTGTACAGGAACCTCAGGCACCACATGACTCTCAGTATAAGACCTGTACAGGAACCCCCGGCACCACATGACTCTCAGTATAAGACCTGTACAGGAACCTCCGGCACCACATGACTCTCAGTATAAGACCTGTACAGGAACGCCCGGCACCACATGACTCTCAGTATAAGACCTGTACAGGAACCTCAGGCACCACATGACTCTCAGTATAAGACCTGTACAGGAACCTCAGGCACCACATGACTCTCAGTATAAGACCTGTACAGGAACCTCAGGCACCACATGACTCTCAGTATAAGACCTGTACAGGAACCCCCGGCACCACATGACTCTCAGTATAAGACCTGTACAGGAACCTCAGGCACCACATGACTCTCAGTATAAGACCTGTACAGGAACCCCCGGCACCACATGACTCTCAGTATAAGACCTGTACAGGAACCTCCGGCACCACATGACTCTCAGTATAAGACCTGTACAGGAACCTCAGGCACCACATGACTCTCAGTATAAGACCTGTACAGGAACCTCAGGCACCACATGACTCTCAGTATAAGACCTGTACAGGAACCTCAGGCACCACATGACTCTCAGTATAAGACCTGTACAGGAACCCCCGGCACCACATGACTCTCAGTATAAGACCTGTACAGGAACCTCAGGCACCACATGACTCTCAGTATAAGACCTGTACAGGAACCCCCGGCACCACATGACTCTCAGTATAAGACCTGTACAGGAACCTCCGGCACCACATGACTCTCAGTATAAGACCTGTACAGGAACCCCCGGCACCACATGACTCTCAGTATAAGACCTGTACAGGAACCCCCGGCACCACATGACTCTCAGTATAAGACCTGTACAGGAACCTCAGGCACCACATGACTCTCAGTATAAGACCTGTACAGGAACCTCAGGCACCACATGACTCTCAGTATAAGACCTGTACAGGAACCCCCGGCACCACATGACTCTCAGCATAAGACCTGTACAGGAACCTCAGGCACCACATGACTCTCAGTATAAGACCTGTACAGGAACCCCCGGCACCACATGACTCTCAGTATAAGACCTGTACAGGAACCTCAGGCACCACATGACTCTCAGTATAAGACCTGTACAGGTACCCCCGGCACCACATGACTCTCAGTATAAGACCTGTACAGGAACCCCCGGCACCACATGACTCTCAGTATAAGACCTGTACAGGAACCTCAGGCACCACATGACTCTCAGTATAAGACCTGTACAGGAACCCCCGGCACCACATGACTCTCAGTATAAGACCTGTACAGGAACCCCCGGCACCAGCAGCGCTCTGATCTGATCAGAGCTGAAATAAAGTCAGTTTTCAGACATGGTAAACTCCGCCTCCTTTTTCTTTTGATAATTATAAATTATTCAGATACAGTTTTTCCTCCTTGAAATATAAATCTTAAGATTGTTTTATTCCACTCTTTAAACCGCTGGATGAGGAAATCAGGAGAGTCTGGAACAGACTGAGAAATGTGGATAAAACATTCATTTTATAGTTTAAATCATTTGACAAGAGTAGATTTTAAGTAAAAAAAGAGGAATAATTTTTCTCCAAAATAGTTCTTTCTGGAGGACGAGGCCTGAATGTCTGAGACATTTCAATGAAAGAGTCTTTTTATCAAAGATCGTGGATACGAGCGGTCCAAATGAGTTTCCTCCGCCGGGTGGCTGGGACGGGAGGAACTTGGCGTAGAGCCGCTGCTCCTGGTGTGTACTTTGTTTATTTTATTTCTGAAGTCAGGACAAGCTTTGATCAGGAGGCTCCGCCCGGTGGGCAGGGCTTACTCAGGAGAGCAGATTGAGAATGACTCTTAGATAAAAGTTGACTCTCTTTTCTCACTCTGGAGCCCTCCTGGACGAACGAGGCATTACACCCACTTGTGTCCAAGTGCTGCCTGTAACTTCCCGATATGATACTTTTACTCTCTCTGGAGTCATATAAATATATAAATATGGAGTAATAAAGTCACAAAGTCATTCTAAATATATTCAGTTTTTCTCATTTTGTGTCATTCAACCATTTGTTCACTTTTTACTTCAGAAACAGTAAAAAGGCCGCGCCCACCAGAGTTAGAACCTGATCTCGCTCCAGCGGCGGGAAAGCTCAGTTTAACTCTTTACCTTCTGTTCACATCCTTTTACATTTGTGACGTGGAAACTTGTTGTTGTTGTTGTTGTCGTCATTAATAACAAGGTTAGGGGCCACGCCCTCCGCTCCACTGTGGGCGTGGCCCCGCCGGACGCCGCTGCGCGCTGATTGGCTCCCGTCCTCTCTCATCTCCGAGCAAGATTTTTGCGCAGAAAGTTGCAGAGTTCGGTTAAAGAACGTCTCCCTCTGGACACACGGTCCAAACGGAACATCTACAGCCCCCGGACACCGCCGGACACCGCCGGACACCCCCCGGTCACTTTGGAGCGGAGGATCTTCTCTTTTCCACCATGACTCACTTTAACAAGGGCCCCGCGTACGGACTGTCCGCAGAAGTCCGCAGCAAAGTAAGTGTCCAGAGGCCCTCGCGGCTCCATCGTCACGCACCCGGTTTATTGACCCCAAATCTGTCCAGAAGGCTCCGGTCACGGGTCCAGCGTGTGCAGCATGTGGACTTATTTAACTGAAGTATTGAGACTAATTTAGGCCAGAGTGACTCACGGGCCTGTTACACAAGCAAGATGCTCCTGACCACTGCGTTACTACTCTCCTGACCACTGCGTTACTACTCTCCTGACCACTGCGTTACTACGCTCCTGACCACTGTGTTACAGACCACTGCATTACTACTCTCCTGACCACTGCGTTACTGACCACTGCGTTACTACTCTCCTGACCACTGCGTTACTGACCACTGCGTTACTACTCTCCTGACCACTGCGTTACTACGCTCCTGACCACTGTGTTACTGACCACTGCATTACTACTCTCCTGACCACTGCGTTACTGACCACTGCGTTACTACTCTCCTGACCACTGCGTTACTACTCTCCTGACCACTGCGTTACTGACCACTGCGTTACTACGCTCCTGACCACTGTGTTACTGACCACTGCATTACTACGCTCTTGACCACTGCGTAACTATGCTCCTGACCACTGCATTACTACGCTCCTGACCACTGTGTTACTGACCACTGCATTACTACGCTCCTGACCACTGTGTTACTGACCACTGCATTACTACGCTCCTGACCACTGTGTTACAGACCACTGCATTACTACGCTCCTGACCACTGTGTTACTGACCACTGCATTACTACGGTCCTGACCACTGTGTTACTGACCACTGCATTACTACACTCTTGACCACTGCGTAACTACGCTCCTGACCACTGTGTTACTGACCACTGCGTTACTACGGTCCTGACCACTGTGTTACTGACCACTGCATTACTACGCTCTTGACCACTGCGTAACTATGCTCCTGACCACTGCATTACTACGGTCCTGACCACTGTGTTACAGACCACTGCATTACTACGGTCCTGACCACTGTGTTACAGACCACTGCATTACTACACTCTTGACCACTGCGTAACTATGCTCCTGACCACTGCGTTACTACGCTCCTGACCACTGTGTTACTGACCACTGCGTTACTACGCTCCTGACCACTGTGTTACTGACCACTGCATTACTACGCTCTTGACCACTGCGTAACTATGCTCCTGACCACTGCATTACTACGGTCCTGACCACTGTGTTACAGACCACTGCATTACTACGGTCCTGACCACTGTGTTACTGACCACTGCATTACTACGCTCTTGACCACTGCGTAACTATGCTCCTGACCACTGCATTACTACGGTCCTGACCACTGTGTTACAGACCACTGCATTACTACGGTCCTGACCACTGTGTTACTGACCACTGCATTACTACGCTCTTGACCACTGTGTAACTATGCTCCTGACCACTGCGTTACTACGCTCCTGACCACTGCGTTACTACGCTCCTGACCACTGCATTACTATGCTCTTGACCACTGCATTACTATGCTCTTGACCACTGCGTTACTACGCTCCTGACCACTGCATTACTATGCTCCTGACCACTGCATTACTACGCTCCTGACCACTGTGTTACTGACCACTGCATTACTACGCTCTTGACCACTGCGTAACTACGCTCCTGACCACTGCATTACTATGCTCCTGACCACTGCATTACTACGCTCCTGACCACTGTGTTACTGACCACTGCATTACTACGCTCTTGACCACTGCGTTACTACGCTCCTGACCACTGCGTTACTACGCTCCTGACCACTGCATTACTATGCTCCTGACCACTGCATTACTACGCTCTTGACCACTGCGTAACTATGCTCCTGACCACTGCGTTACTACGCTCCTGACCACTACGTTACTACGCTCCACCTGACCACTGCGTTACTACGCTCCTGACCACTGCATTACTATGCTCCTGACCACACCTGGGTCATTGTGTGTCTGACCACACCTGGGTCATTGTGTGTCTGACCACACCTGGGTCATTGTATGTCTGACCACACCTGGGTGGCCTCTTTCAGTCAGCGTCAGCACAGAAGAACTTTGAGAGACAAAATCATTGTGGATCCAGAACGATCCGGAAGGTTTGAGTGGATCATGATGTGATCTGACCAATGTGTGAGTGACCTCAGTGTGAGTGACCTCGGTCAGTGTGAGTGACCTCAGTGTGAGGGACCTCGGTCAGTGTGAGTGACCTCGGTCAGTGTGAGTGACCTCAGTGTGAGTGACCTCGGTCAGTGTGAGTGACCTCAGTGTGAGTGACCTCAGTGTGAGTGACCTCGGTCAGTGTGAGTGACCTCAGTGTGAGTGACCTCAGTGTGAGTGACCTCGGTCAGTGTGAGGGACCTCGGTCAGTGTGAGTGACCTCAGTGTGAGGGACCTCGGTCAGTGTGAGTGACCTCAGTGTGAGGGACCTCGGTCAGTGTGAGTGACCTCGGTCAGTGTGAGTGACCTCAGTGTGAGTGACCTCGGTCAGTGTGAGTGACCTCAGTGTGAGTGACCTCAGTGTGAGTGACCTCGGTCAGTGTGAGTGACCTCAGTGTGAGTGACCTCGGTCAGTGTGAGTGACCTCAGTGTGAGTGACCTCAGTGTGAGGGACCTCGGTCAGTGTGAGTGACCTCAGTGTGAGGGACCTCGGTCAGTGTGAGTGACCTCGGTCAGTGTGAGTGACCTCAGTGTGAGTGACCTCAGTGTGAGTGACCTCGGTCAGTGTGAGTGACCTCAGTGTGAGGGACCTCGGTCAGTGTGAGGGACCTCGGTCAGTCTGAGTGACCTCAGTGTGAGGGACCTCGGTCAGTGTGAGTGACCTCAGTGTGAGGGACCTCGGTCAGTGTGAGTGACCTCGGTCAGTGTGAGTGACCTCAGTGTGAGTGACCTCAGTGTGAGTGACCTCAGTGTGAGGGACCTCGGTCAGTGTGAGTGACCTCAGTGTGAGGGACCTCGGTCAGTGTGAGGGACCTGGGTCAGTGTGAGTGACCTCAGTGTGAGGGACCTCGGTCAGTGTGAGTGACCTCAGTGTAAGGGACCTGGGTCAGTGTGAGGGACCTCAGTGTGAGGGACCTCGGTCAGTGTGAGGGACCTCGGTCAGTGTGAGGGTCAGAGGTGCTGAAAGTTGCTCCAGCTGAAGCTGAATGTGACACGACATTAAACTGACGACTCAAATCACAGCTTTTTACTCTCAAAGTGACAATCTCGAGAAAAGTGGCTCTAAACTCGCTTTAAAGTCAGTCTAAAATCATCGGTGGGTCTAAAGCGGGACTAAAGTGGGACTAAAGCGGGTCTAAAGCGGGACTAAAGCGGGTCTAAAGCGGGACTAAAGCGGGTCTAAAGCGGGACTAAAGCGGGACTAAAGTGGGACTAAAGCGGGACTAAAGCGGGACTAAAGTGGGACTAAAGCGGGTCTAAAGCGGGACTAAACCGGGTCTAAAGCGGGACTAAAGCGGGACTAAAGTGGGACTAAAGTGGGACTAAAGCAGGACTAAAGCGGGTCTAAAGCGGGTCTAAAGCGGGACTAAAGTGGGACTAAAGCGGGTCTAAAGTGGGACTAAAGTGGGTCTAAAGCGGGACTAAAGTGGGACTAAAGCGGGTCTAAAGCGGGACTAAAGCGGGTCTAAAGCGGGACTAAAGCGGGACTAAAGTGGGACTAAAGCGGGACTAAAGCGGCACTAAAGTGGGACTAAAGCGGGACTAAAGCGGGACTAAAGCGGGTCTAAAGCGGGTCTAAAGCGGGTCTAAAGCGGGACTAAAGCGGGTCTAAAGCGGGACTAAAGCGGGACTAAAGTGGGACTAAAGTGGGACTAAAGCGGGACTAAAGCGGCACTAAAGTGGGACTAAAGCGGCACTAAAGTGGGACTAAAGTGGGACTAAAGCGGCACTAAAGTGGGACTAAAGCGGCACTAAAGCGGGACTAAAGCGGGACTAAAGCGGGTCTAAAGCGGGACTAAAGCGGGTCTAAAGCGGGACTAAAGCGGGACTAAAGCGGGTCTAAAGCGGGTCTAAAGCGTGTCTAAAGCGGGACTAAAGCGGGACTAAAGCGGGTCTAAAGCGGGACTAAAGCGGGTCTAAAGCGGGACTAAAGCGGGTCTAAAGCGGGACTAAAGCGGGACTAAAGCGGGTCTAAAGCGGGTCTAAAGCGGGACTAAAGCGGGACCAAAGCGGGACCAAAGCGGGTCTAAAGCGGGTCTAAAGCGGGTCTAAAGCGGGACTAAAGCGGGGCTAAAGCGGGTCTAAAGCGGGACTAAAGCGGGTCTAAAGCGGGACTAAAGCGGGACTAAAGCGGGACTAAAGCGGGACTAAAGTGGGACCAAAGCAGGACTAAAGCGGGTCTAAAGCGGGGCTAAAGCGGGGCTAAAGCGGGGCTAAAGCGGGGCTAAAGCGGGACTAAAGCGGGACTAAAGCGGGACCAAAGCGGGACCAAAGCGGGTCTAAAGCGGGGCTAAAGCGGGGCTAAAGCGGGGCTAAAGCGGGACTAAAGCGGGACTAAAGCGGGACTAAAGCGGGGCTAAAGCGGGGCTAAAGCGGGTCTAAAGCGGGGCTAAAGCGGGACTAAAGCGGGACTAAAGCGGGACTAAAGTGGGACCAAAGCAGGACTAAAGCGGGTCTAAAGCGGGGCTAAAGCAGGACTAAAGCGGGGCTAAAGCGGGGCTAAAGCGGGGCTAAAGCGGGACTAAAGCGGGGCTAAAGCGGGACTAAAGCTTTGTAGAAAGGTTTCTTTTGCTAGTAGAGATCAATGGTATAAAATTAGATTGTGAAATGTACTACTAAATAATACAACGGATAGTTACAGAAAATGAAAATAAAGTGTGACAGAGTAATCACTTTTCCTCTCTTGTGCTGCCAAATCAGCTGGAAACAGTTGTGCGTTTTGTTGTGGAAATGTCACTGCCACTTTACCCTCTGAAAACCTGAAACACAGACTTACTTTCCAGACTACAAGTGGCACCTTTTTTCATCGTTTGGCCGGGGTGTGACTTATACTCCAGAGCAACTTATATGTGATATTATTTGTTATTTTCACACTGACAGCCACAATAGGGCGCTCTAGACTCTAAGCGACGCAGAAGAAGAATCTGCACTTCCTCTTCCTCTGGAGTTTGTGGAGTTGTTTAGAAGTGACACAGAGGAAGAAAAATTCAATGAATTTAGTGATTTGGGGTAAAACTGATGCTTTGCTAAACTTGTTAGCATGTTCTTTATGCTATAGTTATCTGTTAGCATGTTCTTTATGCTATATTTATCTGAATAACTGTTCATATGTTACGTTAACATACCAGACACTTACCACAGTTCTGTCTGTGCCTCATGTAGCTGAAGGTGTTAGCGTTAGCATACGTCATGAGCTGAAGGTGTTAGCCTTAGCATACATCATGTAGCTGAAGGTGTTAGCCTTAGCATACATCATGTAGCTGAAGGTGTTAGCGTTAGCATAAATCATGTAGCTGAAGGTGTTAGCGTTAGCATACATCATGTAGCTGAAGGTGTTAGCGTTAGCATACGTCATGAGCTGAAGGTGTTAGCCTTAGCATACATCCTGTAACTGAAGGTGTTAGCGTTAGCATACATCATGTAGCTGAAGGTGTTAGCATTAGCATACATCATGTAGCTGAAGGTGTTAGCGTTAGCATACATCATGTAGCTGAAGGTGTTAGCGTTAGCATACATCATGTAGCTGAAGGTGTTTACACCTATTCACCATGTTCTCTAATCTGTTATTATTTTAAACTGCATTTCAAGAGGAAATGTCTGTTCTTGGTCTTGGATTTTATCAAATAAATTTCCCCCAAAAATGCGACTCATGTTTTTTTTCTTCTCTATTATTCATTTTTTGGCTGGTACGACTTATACTCCGGTGCGACTTATAGTTTATAGCTTGGCAGCAGTCCTCATGTGCCGCTCACTGACCTGAGCTGAACAGCTGAAATATTCACCCACATGAATGCTTTTTTTACACGGTGAAGCTAACAAACATTAGCATGCTAACGCCACACTTCCTGCTTCACTTGTTAATAGTTAATGGACCTTTATTATTAAGGGAGTGTCTACGAGCCGCGGGGCGCGGCCAAAACTGCTGGGGTATTTGACCGCGCCGGGTTAGGGTTAAGGTTAGGGTTAGGGTCAGGGTCAGCACCTGTCATCGGCCCTCGTGCTGTTAAAGTACCTGTCATCGGCCCTCATGCTGTTAAAGCACCTGTCATCGGCCCTCATGCTGTTAAAGCACCTGTCATCGGCCCTCATGCTGTTAAAGCACCTGTCATCGGCCCTCATGCTGCACCTGTCATCGGCCCTCATGCTGTTAAAGCACCTGTCATCGGCCCTCATGCTGTTAAAGCACCTGTCATCGGCCCTCATGCTGCACCTGTCATCGGCCCTCATGCTGTTAAAGCACCTGTCATCGGCCCTCATGCTGTTAAAGCACCTGACATCGGCCCTCATGCTGAACCTGTCATCGGCCCTCATGCTGCACCTGTCATCGGCCCTCTTGCTGTTAAAGCACCTGTCATCGGCCCTCATGCTGCACCTGTCATCGGCCCTCATGCTGCACCTGTCATCGGCCCTCGTGCTGTTAAAGCACCTGTCATCGGCCCTCATGCTGCACCTGTCATCGGCCCTCATGCTGCACCTGTCATCGGCCCTCATGCTGCACCTGTCATCGGCCCTCTTGCTGTTAAAGCACCTGTCATCGGCCCTCATGCTGCACCTGTCATCGGCCCTCATGCTGCACCTGTCATCGGCCCTCGTGCTGTTAAAGCACCTGTCATCGGCCCTCATGCTGCACCTGTCATCGGCCCTCGTGCTGTTAAAGCACCTGTCATCGGCCCTCATGCTGCACCTGTCATCGGCCCTCATGCTGCACCTGTCATCGGCCCTCTTGCTGTTAAAGCACCTGTCATCGGCCCTCATGCTGCACCTGTCATCGGCCCTCATGCTGCACCTGTCATCGGCCCTCGTGCTGTTAAAGCACCTGTCATCGGCCCTCAGCGGTGACACGCTGACTTGCTGTTTATTTCATTACATTTTTGGTGTTTGGCTGGTTTTGGTCACTTGTTGCTCTGTGAAAATGGTCAGAATCAGACGTGTGTGTGCTGTCTGCAGCTCATTGTCACATTCTCAAAGCTTTGTTGTTGTTTGGTGTAATTCCTCATTTCACTTAATTTATTGTCAGCAAACGCAAACTAGAAAATAGCGTCGGTGACTATATTTGATCAGCTGCAAAACACCTGCTGCACTGTTAGCATGCTAGTTGTTAGCGTGTCCTTTACGCTCACTTTGGTGTTGGATACAGTCAGTGCTGCTCATCTTACTGTGAACACACATTTAGAGCTCTGAGATGTGAACGCTTCTGTTACACAACCATAAAGTGTGTGTAGTTTAGTATTACTCTGGAAAGAAGCTGTTTGAGGCTCACACTCACGTTCTCCTGTCGTGTCCTCTGGAACTCTTCAGGAACAAACTGACCGAGACCACGAGTTACATTTGTCATTCTGAGGATTCTTCATATGGAAAAGTGCACTTTAATCCACATGTGTTAGCCACGCAGGCTAACTTAGCCACGCAGGTTAACTTAGCCAACACTATCATTAGTATCAAGACTAAATACTAATTTGAGCAAGTACAGTACTACAGTACTACAGCACCATACTACCACACTACCAAAGTACCACACTACCAGAGTACCACACTACCACAGTACCACAGTACCACAGTACTACAGTATCACAGTATCACAGTACTACAGTACTACAGTACCACAGCACTACAGTACTACAGTACCACAGCACCACAGTAATACAGTACCACAGTACTACGGTGCCACAGTACTACAGTACCACAGTACTACAGTATCACAGTATCACAGTACTACAGTACTACAGTACCACAGCACTACAGTACTACAGTACCACAGCACCACAGTAATACAGTACCACAGTACTACGGTGCCACAGTACTACAGTACCACAGTACCACAGTACTACAGCACCACAGTACTACAGTACTACAGTACCACAGTACTACAGTACTACAGCACCAAATGGTAAATGGTCACATTTTTATATACCGCTTTTCTACCTTCAAGGCATTCAAAGCCTTTACATCAAGGAAGGAGTCACCCATTCACACCCCAGATGTACGCAGACACTGGGGGCGAGTTGGGTTGAGTGTCTTGCCCAAGGACACTACGGCAGTATTCACATGAGGAAGCTGCGATCACACTGCCAACCTGCGGGCCAGTGAATCTGACCGCTCTGACTGAGCGGGGAGTCAAACCGCTGACCTTTGGATCAGAGGACGAGCACTCTACCACTGAGCTACTGCGGCCTAATACAGTACCACAGTACCACAGCACTACAGTACCACAGTACCACAGCACTATAGTATCACAGTACTACAGTATCACAGTACTACAGTATCACAGTACTACAGTATCAGAGCCCTACAGTGCCACAGTACTACAGTACCACAGCGCCACAGTACTACAGTACCACAGCACCACAGTACTACAGGATCACAGTACCACAGCACTACAGTACCACAGCACTACAGTACCACAGCACCACAGTACCACAGCACTACAGTACCACAGCACTACAGTACTACAGTATCACAATACTACAGTACCACAGCACTACAGTACCACAGCACCACAGTACCACAGCACTACAGTACCACAGCACCACAGTACCACAGCACTACAGTACCACAGCACTACAGTACTACAGTATCACAATACTACAGTACCACAGCACTACAGTATCACAGTACCACAGTACCACAGTACTACAGTATCACAGTACTACAGTACCACAGCACCACAGTACTACAGGATCACAGTACCACAGCACTACAGTACCACAGCACTACAGTACCACAGCACCACAGTACCACAGCACTACAGTACCACAGCACCACAGTACCACAGCACTACAGTACCACAGCACTACAGTACTACAGTATCACAATACTACAGTACCACAGCACTACAGTATCACAGTACCACAGTACCACAGTACTACAGTATCACAGTACTACAGTACCACAGCACTACAGTGCCACAGCACCACAGTACTACACTATCACAGTACTACAGTGCTACAGTACCTCAGTACTACAGTACTACAGTAGAACAGTACCACAGTACTACAGTACCACAGTACCACAGTACCACAGCACTACAGCACTACAGTACTACAGTACTACAGCACCACAGTACTACAGAGCCACAGTACTACAGTACCACAGTAACACAGTACTACAGCACTACAGTACTACAGTACAACAGCACCACAGTACTACAGTACCACAGTACTACAGTACCACAGTACTACAGTACTACAGCACCACAGTACCACAGTACCACAGTACCACAGTACCACAGTACCACAGTAATACAGCACTACAGCACTACAGCACTACAGTACTACAGAACCACAGTACTACAGCACCACAGTACTACAGCACTACAGCACTACAGTACTACAGTACTACAGCACCACAGTACTACAGTACCACAGTACCACATTACTACAGCACCACAGCACTACAGAACTACAGCACTACAGTACTACAGCACCACAGTACTACAGTACCACAGCACCACAGTACTACAGTACTACAGTGCCACAGTACCACATTATCACAGTACCACAGCACTACAGTACCACAGTACTACAGTATCACAGTACTACAGTACCACATCACTACAGTGCCACAGTACTACAGTACCACAGCACCACAGTACCACAGTACTACAATATCACAGTACCACAGTAGTACAGTACCACAGCACTACAGTACCACAGTACTACAGTACCACAGTACTACAGTACCACAGCACTACAGTACCACAGTACCAGAGCACTACAGTACCACAGTACTACAGTACCACAGTACCACGGCACTACAGTACCACAGCACCACAGTACCACAGCACCAAAGTACCACAGCAGTACAGTACCACAATACTATAGTACTACAGCACCACAGTACTACAGCACCACAGTACCACAGCACCACAGTACCACAGCATCACAGTACTACAGTACCACAGTACTATAGTGATACGGCACCACAGTACTACGGTACACAGTACTACAGCATCACAGTACTACAGTACCACAGCACCACAGTAATACAGTACCACAGTACTACAGTGCCAAAGTACTACAGCACCACAGTACTACAGTATTACAGCACCACAGTACTACAGTACTACAGTACCACAGTACTACAGCACCACAGTACTACAGTACCACAGCACTACAGCACCACAGTACTACAGTACCACAGTACTACAGCACCACAGTACTACAGCACCACAGTACTACAGCACCACAGTACTACAGTACCACAGTACTAAAGCACCACAGTACTACATCACCACAGTACTACAGTACTACAGCACCACAGTACTACTGTACCACAGTACTACAGTACTACAGCACCACAGTACTACAGCACCACAGTACTACAGCACCACAGTACTACAGCACCACAGCACCACAGTACTACAGCACCACAGTACTACAGCACCACAGTACTACAGCACCACAGTACTACAGTACTACAGCACCACGGTACTACAGCACCACAGTACTACTATACCACAGTACTACAGTACTACAGCACCACAGTACTACAGTACTACAGTACTACAGTACTACAGCACCACAGTACTACAGTACCACAGTACTACAGCACCACAGTACTACAGCACCACAGCACCACAGTACTACAGTGCCACAGTACTACTGTATCACAGTACCACAGCACTACAGTACCACAGTACTACAGTACCACAGCACTACAGTACCACAGTACCAGAGCACTACAGTACCACAGTACTACAGTACCACAGTACCACGGCACTACAGTACCACAGTACCACAGCACTACAGTACCACAGCACCACAGTACCACAGCACCACAGTACCACAGCAGTACAGTACCACAATACTATAGTACTACAGCACCACAGTACTACAGCACCACAGTACCACAGCACCAAAGTACCACAGCATCACAGTACTACAGTACCACAGTACTACAGTGATACGGCACCACAGTACTACGGTACACAGTACTACAGCATCACAGTACTACAGTACCACAGCACCACAGTAATACAGTACCACAGTACTACAGTGCCAAAGTACTACAGTACCACAGTAATACAGTATTACAGCACCACAGTACTACAGTACTACAGTACCACAGTACTACAGCACCACAGTACTACAGTACCACAGCATTACAGCACCACAGTATTACAGTACCACAGTACTACAGCACCACAGTACTACAGCACCACAGTACTACAGCCCCACAGTACTACAGTACCACAGTACTACAGCACCACAGTACTACAGCACCACAGTACTACAGTACTACAGCACCACAGTACTACTGTACCACAGTACTACAGCACCACAGTACTACAGCACCACAGTACTACAGTACTACAGCACCACAGTACTACAGCACCACAGTACTACAGCACCACAGTACTACAGCACCACAGTACTACAGTACTACAGCACCACAGTACTACAGCACCACAGTACTACTATACCACAGTACTACAGTACTACAGCACCACAGTACTACAGTACTACAGTACTACAGCACCACAGTACTACAGTACCACAGTACTACAGCACCACAGTACTACAGCACCACAGCACTACAGTACTACAGCACCACAGTACTACAGCACCACAGCACCACAGTACTACAGCACCACAGTACTACAGCACCACAGTACTACAGCACCACAGTACTACAGTACCACAGTACTACAGTACCACAGTACCACAGTACCACAGTAATACAGCACTACAGCACTACAGTACTACAGCACCACTGTATTACAGCACCACAGTACTACAGCACCACAGTACTACAGTACCACAGTACTACAATGATACGGCACCACAGTACTACGGTACACAGTACTACAGCATTAGAGTACTACAGTACCACAGCACCACAGTAATACAGTACCACAGTACTACAGTGCCCAAATCTGGGGGTAATAATGGACTCAGACTTGAACTTTAATAGCCACGTCAAATCAATAACATCAGCAGCTTTTTACCATCTAAAAAACATTGCCAAAATCAAAAATATAGTGTCAAAACCAGATTTAGAGAGACTTATCCATGCCATTGTCTCCAGTAGATTAGACTGTAACGGCCGCTCACTGTCTCTCCAAACGAGCTGTAAAACAGCTGCAGTTCATCCAGAACGCTGCTGCTCGGGTCCTGACTAGAACCAGGAAGTACCATCACATTAGTCCTGTTCTCAGGTCTCTGCACTGCCCCCTGTGGCTCAGAGAATAGACTTTAAAGCAGCTCTGCTTGTGTACAAGTCTCTCCATGGCCTAGCACCAAAGTACATCTTGGATATGTTAGTGCCATATGAACCATCTCGGACTCTGAGGACCTCAGGGACAGCCTCCTGCTGGTGCCCAGAGTCAGGACAAAACATGGGGAATCTGCATTTCAGTTTTATGCAGCTAAAATCTGGAACAGTCTTCCTGAAGATGTGAGACAGGCTTCAACTCTGACAATGTTCA
Source organism: Eucyclogobius newberryi (assembly GCF_026437365.1). Classification (NCBI taxonomy): domain Eukaryota; kingdom Metazoa; phylum Chordata; class Actinopteri; order Gobiiformes; family Gobiidae; genus Eucyclogobius; species Eucyclogobius newberryi. The sequence goes on from NW_027315812.1 coordinate 32,775,445, forward strand.
AATCTAAGCTAAAAACTGTTTTGTTTAGCTGCGCATATGACTGAAAGGGTTTTTTCTTTGCACTCTTCTCTTTTGTTTGTGATTTTATTAGTTTAGAAAATCAGTTGGATTGATAATTTTTAATTTAGTTAATTTTATTGTATTTCTGTTTCTGTAATTTCTACAGCACCACAGTACTACAGTACTACAGTACTACAGTACCACAGCACCACAGTACCACAGTACTACAGTACTACAGCACCACAGTACTACAGTACTACAGCACCACAGTACTACAGTACTACAGCACCACAGTACTACAGTGCCACAGTACTACAGTACCACAGCACCACAGTACCACAGTACTACAGTACTACAGCACCACAGTACTACAGTACCACAGTACTACAGCACCACAGTACTACAGTACTACAGCACCACAGTACTACAGTGCCACAGTACTACAGCACCACAGTACTACAGTACTACAGTACTACAGCACCACAGTACTACAGTACTACAGCATCACAGTACTACAGTACCACAGTACTACAGCACCACAGTACTACAGTACTACAGCACCACAGTACTACAGTACCACAGTACTACAGCACCACAGTACTACAGTACTACAGCACCACAGTACTACAGTACTACAGTACCACAGTACTACAGCACCACAGTACTACAGTACCACAGTACTACAGCACCACAGTACTACAGTACTACAGCACCACAGTACTACAGTACCACAGTACTACAGCACCACAGTACTACAGTACTACAGCACCACAGTACTACAGTACTACAGTACCACAGTACTACAGCACCACAGTACTACAGCACCACAGTACTACAGTACTACAGCACCACAGTACTACAGTACTACAGCACCACAGTACTACAGTACTACAGTACCACAGTACTACAGCACCACAGTACTACAGTACCACAGTACTACAGCACCACAGTACTACAGCACCAAAGTGAGTTTAAGCTTTATCAAAACTAGAATAAAGCACAGGGAAACATAAAGAGAGTTTGTATTGTTCCAACACGACTGACGATCTGAGAGGACACGTTTGTCCTCCATTGGCTGTGCAGTGACAGACACTGCAGCCAGGGGCCCATCTGGGGGCCCTTACATAAGGCACGATGATGTGCGCTCTGCTGCTCCTGCCACAGCACATTCCTGAAATAGTGCAGGCTGATGGGGAGCCTCTGGGCCCCGCTCCTCTACCCTCTACCCTCCTGCTCCTCCTGCTCCCTCTGCTTCTGCTCCTACACACTCTGCTCGTAGTGTTAGCTCATAGTGTTAGCTCGTAGTGTTAGCTCATAGTGTTAGCTCGTAGTGTTAGCTCGTAGTGTTAGCTCGTAGTGTTAGCTCGTAGTGTTAGCTCGTAGTGTTAGCTCGTAGTGTTAGCTCGTAGTGTTAGCTCATAGTGTTAGCTCGTAGTGTTAGCTCATAGTGTTAGCTCGTAGTGTTAGCTCGTCCTGGTCTTGGTCCTGGTCCTGCTCACCTCTGGAATATTTCAGTACGTCTCTGTTCGGTCAGGTTATAATGGAGGAGAAAGTGGAGAACTTTCAGTGAAACTTATCTTTTCCAGTTTCCACAGCAGAACACTCACATGTGGAGATGTTTCCACAGCAGAACACTCACATGTGGAGATGTTTCCACAGCAGAACACTCACATGTGGAGATGTTTCCACAGCTGAACACTCACATGTGGAGATGTTTCCACAGCTGAACACTCACATGTGGAGATGTTTCCACAGCTGAACACTCACTCTCTCCTCACTGTGAGTAAAAGTGTTTCTCTCCTCACTGTGAGTAAAAGTGTTTCTCTCCTCACTGTGAGTAAAAGTGTTTCTCTCCTCACTGTGAGTAAACGTGTTTCTCTCCTCACTGTGAGTAAAAGTGTTTCTCTCCTCACTGTGAGTAAAAGTGTTTCTCTCCTCACTGTGAGTAAACGTGTTTCTCTCCTCACTGTGAGTAAAAGTGTTTCTCTCCTCACTGTGAGTAAAAGTGTTTCTCTCCTCACTGTGAGTAAAAGTGTTTCTCTCCTCACTGTGAGTAAAAGTGTTTCTCTCCTCACTGTGAGTAAAAGTGTTTCTCTCCTCACTGTGAGTAAAAGTGTTTCTCTCCTCACTGTGAGTAAACGTGTTTCTCTCCTCACTGTGAGTAAAAGTGTTTCTCTCCTCACTGTGAGTAAAAGTGTTTCTCTCCTCACTGTGAGTAAAAGTGTTTCTCTCCTCACTGTGAGTAAAAGTGTTTCTCTCCTCACTGTGAGTAAAAGTGTTTCTCTCCTCACTGTGAGTAAACGTGTTTCTCTCCTCACTGTGAGTAAAAGTGTTTCTCTCCTCACTGTGAGTAAAAGTGTTTCTCTCCTCACTGTGAGTAAACGTGTTTCTCTCCTCACTGTGAGTAAAAGTGTTTCTCATGTTTGTGTCATTTCAAAAATAGCAGATAGTGCTTTAATGACATTCCTTGATGTCACTGGATTCCTTGTTTCCTCTGTACTGTTGTACTCTTGGTTGAGTTTCTAGTACACACTACTTTGTACTGCAGTAATATTGAAGTATAAAGTATATAATGTTGTACTCTTCGTTGAGTTTCTAGTAAGATAAGATAAGATATTCCTTTATTGTCCCACATGGGGAAATTTCATTGGTGCAGGTAGATACAGAGGTAGATCCAGAAGAACAGATCACTTATAGGAAGTCTGAAAAACACTTTCAGTAGAAGATCTCCTATAAATAAATAAAAACTCCCATAGACAAATAAATAAATAAATACATAAATACCATTGCATGTGATCCCGACAGTAATTGCACATGAATATGTGTCACGACAGCACATAGATTGCACATGAATTTCACAGTAATTGCACATATGACAGAATTGCACATCAGTATTAGGTTAGGTCAGTATTGCGAGTGTTCAGGACTAACAGTTTTTGTTATAAAGTCTGACAGCAGCAGAAGGAAAGACCTACGGAACCTTTCCTTCACACATCGAGGGTGGATCAGTCTCTCACTGAAGCTGCTCTCCAGAGCGGACAGAGTGTCCTGCAGGGGACAGAGTGTCCTGCAGGGGACAGAGTGTCCTGCAGGGGGCGACACTCATGGTCCAGCATAGATGTGAATCTAGCCAGGACCCTTCTGTCCCCCACCCCCTGCACCGAGTCCAGAGGACAGCCCAGGACGGAGCTGGACTTCTTGATGACTTTGTCCAGCCTCTTCCTCTCCCTCTCTGTGATGCTGCTGCTCCAGCAGACCACACCTACAGGAGCTGATGCCACCACAGAGTCAGAGAAGGTCTTCAGGAGTGGCCCTGTCAGGAGTGGCCCTGTCAGGAGTGGCCCTGTCACTCCAAAAGACCTGAGTCTCCTCAGGAGGTGGAGCCGACTCTGGCTCTTCCTGTACAGTCTGTGTTATGAGTCCAGTCCAGTTTGTGGTTCAGATGAACACCAGGTCCTTGTATGAGTCACTCTCTCAATGTCCCGTCCCTGGATGTTCACTGGTGAGGGGGCAGTGGGGTGGCGTCTGTGGAAGTCCACCACCATCTCCTTGGTCTTCCCCGCGTTGATGAGGAGGTGGTTCCACAAAGTCCTGCTCCAGTCCTCTGTCCTCCACATCATCGTCGTCCGTGATGAGTCCAATGATGGCAGAGTCGTCAGAGAACTTCTGCAGGACACAGCTGTCCGTGTCGTGTCTGAAGTCTGCAGTGTAAAGGGTGAAGAG
>NW_027315812.1:32781667-32849167 GCF_026437365.1 Eucyclogobius newberryi
GGGTCAGGGCTGAGTGAGTTCTGTGAGGAGAGAAGAGGGGGCGGGGTCAGGGCTGAGTGAGTTCTGCTGAGGAGAGAAGAGGGGGCGGGGTCAGGGCTGAGTGAGTTCTGTGAGGAGAGAAGAGGGGGCGGGGTCAGGGCTGAGTGAGTTCTGTGAGGAGAGAAGAGGGGGCGGGGTCAGGGCTGAGTGAGTTCTGTGAGGAGAGAAGAGGGGGCGGGGTCAGGGCTGAGTGAGTTCTGTGAGGAGAGAAGAGGGGGCGGGGTCAGGGCTGAGTGAGTTCTGCTGAGGAGAGAAGAGGGGGCGGGGTCAGGGCTGAGTGAGTTCTGTGAGGAGAGAAGAGGGGGCGGGGTCAGGGCTGAGTGAGTTCTGTGAGGAGAGAAGAGGGGGCGGGGTCAGGGCTGAGTGAGTTCTGTGAGGAGAGAAGAGGGGGCGGGGTCAGGGCTGAGTGAGTTCTGTGAGGAGAGAAGAGGGGGCGGGGTCAGGGCTGAGTGAGTTCTGTGAGGAGAGAAGAGGGGGCGGGGTCAGGGCTGAGTGAGTTCTGCTGAGGAGAGAAGAGGGGGCGGGGTCAGGGCTGAGTGAGTTCTGTGAGGAGAGAAGAGGGGGCGGGGTCAGGGCTGAGTGAGTTCTGTGAGGAGAGAAGAGGGGGCGGGGTCAGGGCTGAGTGAGTTCTGTGAGGAGAGAAGAGGGGGCGGGGTCAGGGCTGAGTGAGTTCTGTGAGGAGAGAAGAGGGGGCGGGGTCAGGGCTGAGTGAGTTCTGTGAGGAGAGAAGAGGGGGCGGGGTCAGGGCTGAGTGAGTTCTGTGAGGAGAGAAGAGGGGGCGGGGTCAGGGCTGAGTGAGTTCTGTGAGGAGAGAAGAGGGGGCGGGGTCAGGGCTGAGTGAGTTCTGTGAGGAGAGAAGAGGGGGCGGGGTCAGGGCTGAGTGAGTTCTGTGAGGAGAGAAGAGGGGGCGGGGTCAGGGCTGAGTGAGTTCTGTGAGGAGAGAAGAGGGGGCGGGGTCAGGGCTGAGTGAGTTCTGCTGAGGAGAGAAGAGGGGGCGGGGTCAGGGCTGAGTGAGTTCTGCTGAGGAGAGAAGAGGGGGCGGGGTCAGGGCTGAGTGAGTTCTGTGAGGAGAGAAGAGGGGGCGGGGTCAGGGCTGAGTGAGTTCTGTGAGGAGAGAAGAGGGGGCGGGGTCAGGGCTGAGTGAGTTCTGTGAGGAGAGAAGAGGGGGCGGGGTCAGGGCTGAGTGAGTTCTGTGAGGAGAGAAGAGGGGGCGGGGTCAGGGCTGAGTGAGTTCTGTGAGGAGAGAAGAGGGGGCGGGGTCAGGGCTGAGTGAGTTCTGTGAGGAGAGAAGAGGGGGCGGGGTCAGGGCTGAGTGAGTTCTGTGAGGAGAGAAGAGGGGGCGGGGTCAGGGCTGAGTGAGTTCTGTGAGGAGAGAAGAGGGGGCGGGGTCAGGGCTGAGTGAGTTCTGTGAGGAGAGAAGAGGGGGCGGGGTCAGGGCTGAGTGAGTTCTGTGAGGAGAGAAGAGGGGGCGGGGTCAGGGCTGAGTGAGTTCTGTGAGGAGAGAAGAGGGGGCGGGGTCAGGGCTGAGTGAGTTCTGTGAGGAGAGAAGAGGGGGCGGGGTCAGGGCTGAGTGAGTTCTGTGAGGAGAGAAGAGGGGGCGGGGTCAGGGCTGAGTGAGTTCTGCTGAGGAGAGAAGAGGGGGCGGGGTCAGGGCTGAGTGAGTTCTGTGAGGAGAGAAGAGGGGGCGGGGTCAGGGCTGAGTGAGTTCTGTGAGGAGAGAAGAGGGGGCGGGGTCAGGGCTGAGTGAGTTCTGTGAGGAGAGAAGAGGGGGCGGGGTCAGGGCTGAGTGAGTTCTGTGAGGAGAGAAGAGGGGGCGGGGTCAGGGCTGAGTGAGTTCTGTGAGGAGAGAAGAGGGGGCGGGGTCAGGGCTGAGTGAGTTCTGCTGAGGAGAGAAGAGGGGGCGGGGTCAGGGCTGAGTGAGTTCTGCTGAGGAGAGAAGAGGGGGCGGGGTCAGGGCTGAGTGAGTTCTGTGAGGAGAGAAGAGGGGGCGGGGTCAGGGCTGAGTGAGTTCTGTGAGGAGAGAAGAGGGGGCGGGGTCAGGGCTGAGTGAGTTCTGTGAGGAGAGAAGAGGGGGCGGGGTCAGGGCTGAGTGAGTTCTGTGAGGAGAGAAGAGGGGGCGGGGTCAGGGCTGAGTGAGTTCTGTGAGGAGAGAAGAGGGGGCGGGGTCAGGGCTGAGTGAGTTCTGTGAGGAGAGAAGAGGGGGCGGGGTCAGGGCTGAGTGAGTTCTGTGAGGAGAGAAGAGGGGGCGGGGTCAGGGCTGAGTGAGTTCTGTGAGGAGAGAAGAGGGGGCGGGGTCAGGGCTGAGTGAGTTCTGTGAGGAGAGAAGAGGGGGCGGGGTCAGGGCTGAGTGAGTTCTGCTGAGGAGAGAAGAGGGGGCGGGGTCAGGGCTGAGTGAGTTCTGTGAGGAGAGAAGAGGGGGCGGGGTCAGGGCTGAGTGAGTTCTGCTGAGGAGAGAAGAGGGGGCGGGGTCAGGGCTGAGTGAGTTCTGTGAGGAGAGAAGAGGGGGCGGGGTCAGGGCTGAGTGAGTTCTGTGAGGAGAGAAGAGGGGGCGGGGTCAGGGCTGAGTGAGTTCTGTGAGGAGAGAAGAGGGGGCGGGGTCAGGGCTGAACTACTGCAATCAAATAGAAATGTACGTTTGACCATTTAAGGCTGTTGTGTTTTCAGACTCATGAAGAAAGTGCAGCCTGGAGCCATTAAGAAGGTCAACCACTCCCAGCTCAACTGGCACCAGGTAACACCTGCTCCTGTCAGCTCCTGTCAGCTCCTGTCACCTCCTGTCAGCTCCTGTCAGCCCCTGTCAGTCTGGAGTTACTTTAAACGAGTCATTCATTAATTATTTTCAGCTATAATGGAATGTTTCGATCATTTTGATGGGTCGAAAATCAAAAACACAAGGTCCAAACTCCTCCCCCTTTGACATTATTGAAGCGAGTGAGGATCCTGAGTCCACCTCTTCCACTTATTCATCTGAAGGAGCAGCTCATATTTGAGCTGCATAAAGACCCCTGTCCACCCCATAATCAGACTCCGCCCACTGCCATGGACAAGACCACAGAGCGGTCAGAAGACCCCAGAGAGTGAAGTGTGGACCTCCACAAGGCTGGAAAGAGCTACGGGCGATTGGCGAGCAGCAGGTGAAGAAAGATCAACTGTTAGAACATGGAAGAGGCTAAAGATGGAGCTCCATGAAGACCTCACCTCGTGGGGTTCAATGATGAGAAGAAAGATGAGAAATGTATATATATATATATGTATATGTATATATGTATATATATATATATATATATATATATATATATATATATATATATATATATATATATATATATATATATATATATATATATATATATATATATATATATATATATATATATATATATATATATATATATATATACATATATATATATATATATATACATATATATATATATATATATATATATATACATATATATACATTTCATTCAGAAGCATCTTATGATGACTACAAGAACAAGGCAGTTTACGTCGCCCGGATCGGCGTCACCGGGGCCCCATCCTGGAGCCAGGCCTGGGATCGGTGCTCCATGGCGAGCGCCTGGTGGCCGGGTCTTACCCCACGGGGCCCGGCCGGGCACAGCCCGAAAGAGCGACGTGGGGCCGCCCTCCCGTGGGCCCACCACCCGCAGGAGGATCCATAAGGGTCCGGTGCAGAGAGATCTGGGCGACAGTCGACGGCAGGGGCCTCGGCGACCAGATCTCCAGACACAGAGACTATCTCTGGGGACATGGAATGTCACCCCGCTTGGGGGGAAAGAGCCTGAGCTTGTGCGGGAGGTTGAGCGATATCGACTAGATATAGTCGGCCTCACCTCCAGCACAGTTTGGGCTCTGGAACCATCTCCTCCAGAGGGGCTGCACGCTCTACTTCTCTGGTGTTGCCCGCGGGGAGAGGCAGCGGGCTGGTGTGGGCGGGGCTGGTGTGGGCTTATTGCCCCTCAGCTCAGCCGCCACGTGTTGGAGTTTACCCCAGTGAACGAGAGGGTCGCATCCCTTCGCCTTCGGGTGGGGGACAGGTCTCTCACTGTTGTGGCGGCCTACGGGCCGAACAGCAGTGCAGAGTACCCGGCCTTCTTGGAGTCCTTGGGAGGGGTACTGGACAGTGCACCGGCCGGGGACTCCGTTGTTCTACTGGGGGACTTCAACGCCCACGTGGGCAATGACAGTGACACCTGGAGAGGGATGATCGGGAAGAACGGCTTCCCCGATCTGAACCCGAGCGGTGTTCAGTTATTGGACTTCTGTGCTAGCCACGGTTTGTCCATAACGAACACCATGTTCAAGCACAAGGGTGTCCATCAGTGCACATGGCACCAGGACACCCTAGGCCCGAGGTCAATGATCAACTTTGTTAAGATAAGATAAGATAAGATAAGATATTCCTTTATTGTCCCACATGGGGAAATTTCATTGGTGCAACGCAGGTAGATCCAGAAGAACAGATCACTTATAGGAAGTCTGAAAAACACTTTCAGTAGAAGATCTCCTATAAATAAATAAAAACTCCCATAGACAAATAAATAAATACCATTGCATGTGATCACGACAGTAATTGCACATGAATATGTGTCACGACAGCACATAGATTGCACATGAATTCCAACAGCAATTGCACATATGACAGAATTGCACATCAGTATTAGGTTAGGTCAGTATTGCGAGTGTTCAGTACTAACAGTGTTTGTTATAAAGTCTGACAGCAGCAGAAGGAAAGACCTACGGAACCTTTCCTTCACACATCGAGGGTGGATCAGTCTCTCACTGAAGCTGCTCTCCAGAGCGGAGAGAGTGTCCTGCAGGGGGTGACACTCATGGTCCAGCATAGATGTGAATCTAGCCAGGACCCTCCTGTCCCCCACCTCCTGCACCGAGTCCAGAGCACAGCCCAGGACGGAGCTGGACTTCTTGATGACTCTGTCCAGCCTCTTCCTCTCCCTCTCTGTGATGCTGCTGCTCCAGCAGACCACACCATACAGGAGGGCCGATGCCACCACAGAGTCGTAGAAGGTCTTCAGGAGTGGCCCTGTCACTCCAAAAGACCTGAGTCTCCTCAGGAGGTAGAGCCGACTCTGGCTCTTCCTGTACAGTCTGTGTTATTAGTCCAGTTTGTGGTTCAGATGAACACCCAGGTACTTGTATGAGTCCACTCTCTCAATGTCCCGTCCCTGGATGTTCACTGGTGAGGGGGCAGTGGGGTGGCGTCTGCGGAAGTCCACCACCATCTCCTTGGTCTTCCCCGCGTTGATGAGGAGGTGGTTCCGCTGACACCAGTCCACAAAGTCCTGCGCCAGTCCTCTGTACTCCGCGTCATCGTCGTCCGTGATGAGTCCGATGATGGCAGAGTTGTCAGAGAACTTCTGCAGGACACAGCTGTCCGTGTCATGTCTGAAGTCTGCAGTGTAAAGGGTGAAGAGAAAGGGCGCGAGGACAGTGCCCTGGGGCGCCCCCACACTGCAGGTCCGAGTGTCAGACACACAGTTCCGGGCTCTCACAAACTGGGGTCGGTCTGTGAGGTAGTCCAGGATCCACTCTGCCAGGTCATACTCCACACCAGCCGTCTCCAGCTTGTCCCTCAGGAGCAGCGGCTGGATGGTGTTGAAGGCGCTGGAAAGATCGAAGAACAGAATCCTCACAGAGCTGCCAGGCTTTTCCAGGTGAGAGAGAGAGCGGTGCAGCAGGGAGATGACGGCGTCCTCCACTCCGATGCCAGACCGATATGCAAACTGCAGCGGGTCCATGGCTGAGCTCACGGTGGAGCGGAGGTGGTCCAGGACTAGCCGCTCCAGTGTCTTTATCAGGTGGGACGTGAGAGCCACTGGCCTGAAGCTGTTGAGGTCTTTGGGGCGCGGTGTCTTAGGCACAGGTACCAGACAGGAGGTCTTCCAGACCTGTGGTAACACCCTCAGCTTCAGGCTCATGTTGAAGACATGCTCCATAACTTCACACAGTTCATCTGCGCAGGACTTAAGGAGCCAGGGGCTGATGCCATCAGGTCCTGCTGCCTTCCTCACTTTAATCCTCTTCAGCTCACTCCTCACCTGTGCTGCTGTGTCAGTGGTTGGCAGGGGGACCGTGTGCTGGGGGGATGGGTGAGTCCAGGCGAAGTGGGGAGCTGATGGTCCGGGGCAGATAAGCAAAGAGGAACAGATGCAGGGCATTGTCCAGCTGTGGAAGAGGGAGCATGCAGCTGTGCAGGGGGAGGGGCGGGTGACTGATCAAACCTCAAGAAGTGAGCATTTAAATCATTCACCCACTGTAGATCCCCCTCTGTCTGGGCAGGGGGGATTTTGAAGCCCGAGATGGTTTTCAGGCTCCTCCACACTCCCTGAATGTTCTTTTGCTGCAGCTGCTCCTCCATCCTCCTCTTGTAGCCGGCCTCAGCCTGCCTGATCTTCCTCCTCAGCTCCTTCTGCACAGTCCTCAGCTCCTCCTTGTTCCCTGACCTGAAGGCTCTCTTCTTCTCCTTCAGCAGAGCCTTCAGTTCACGGTTAATCCATGGCTTGTTGTTTGGAAAACACCGCACCGTCCGGGAGGGAACAATGTTCTCAAAACAGAAGTTGATGTAGTCCGTGATGCACTCTGTGATGGTGTTGATGTCCTCCCCATGTGGGTCATAAAGCTCAGTCCAGACAGTGGTGCTGAAGCAGTCCCTCAGAGCCTCCTCGCTCTCAGCAGACCACATCCTCACCTCACGGGACACCACAGGCTGCCTGCGCACGATGGGTTCATACACAGGCCTCAGATGTACAAGGTTGTCGTGTCATCTGACCTCCGGCCGCGTGTCTTGGACACTCGGGTGAAGAGAGGGGCAGAGTTGTCAACCGATCACCACCTGGTGGTGAGTTGGATCCGCTGGCGGAGGAGGAAGCCGGATAGACTTGGCAGACCCAAGCGCATTGTGAGGATCTGTTGGGAACGTCTAGTGAAGACCTCTGTCAGTAGGGTATTCAACTTGCACCTCCGGGAGAGCTTCTCCCATGTCCCGGGGGAGGCTGGGGACATTGAGTCCGAGTGGACCATGTTCTCCGCCTCCATTGTTGATGCGGCTGCTCGGAGTTGTGGTTGCAAGGTCTCCGGTGCCTGTCGTGGTGGCAACCCCTGAACCCGGTGGTGGACACCGGAAGTAAGGGATGCCGTCAGACTGAAGAAGGAGGCCTATCAGGCCACTCTGGCTTGTAGGTCTCCGGAGGTCATCGACGGGTATCGGCAGGCCAAGCGAGCCTCAGGAGGGGGAAGCAGTGTCTCACCAACACCGTTTACGGTGCGGGTGGAGGCCTGCTGACCTCGACTGGGGATGTCGTCGGGCGGTGGAAGGAATACTTTGAGGATCTCCTTAATCCCTCAGTCACGTCTTCCGAAGAGGAAGTAGAGACCGGGGACTCGGAGGCTGGCTCATCCATCATCCAAGCTGAAGTCACTGAGGTTGTTCGCAAACTCCTCGGTTGCAGGGCTCCGGGGGTGGATGAGATCCGCCCTGAGTACCTAAAGTATCTGGAAGTTGTAGGACTGTCTTGGTTGACACGTCTCTGCAACATCGCGTGGCGTTTGGGGACCGTGCCTCTGGACTGGCAGACCGGGGTGGTGGTCCCTCTGTTCAAGAAGGGGGACTGGAGGGTGTGTTCCAACTACAGAGGGATCACACTCCTCAGCCTCCCGGGTAAGGTCTATTCCAAGGTACTGGAGAGGAGAATCCGACCGATAGTCGAACCTCAGATTCAGGAGGAGCAGAGTGGTTTTCGTCCTGGTCGTGGAACACTGGACCAGGTCTAGACTCTCCATCGGGGGCTCGAGGGTTCATGGGAGTTTGACCAAGCAGTCCACATGTGCTTTGTGGATCTGGAGAAGGCTTTCGACCGTGTCCCTCGGGGTGTCCTTTGGGGGGTGCTCCGGGAGTACGGGATCCGGGGCCCTTTGCTCAGGAGTGTCCGGTCCCTGTATGACCGGAGCAGGAGCTGTGTTTGCATTGCCGGCAGTAAGTCAGACCTGTTCCCAGGGCATGTTGGACTCCGCCAGGGCTGCCCTTTGTCACCGGTTCTGTTCATAATTTTTATGGACAGAATTTCTAGGCGCAGTCAGGGGTCGGAGGGTGTGAGGAGGATCTCATCTCTGCTGTTTGCAGACGATGTTGTCCTGATGGCTCCATCAAACCCGGACCTGCAGCTGCACTGGGACGGTTTGCAGCCGAGTGTGAAGCGGCTGGGATCAGAATCAGCACCTCCAAATCCGAGGCCATGGTTCTCGACCGGAAAAAGGTGGCTTGCCCTCTTCAGGTGGGTAGGGAGTCCTTGCCCCAAGTGGAGGAGTTCAAGTATCTCGGGGGCTTGTTCACGAGTGAGTGAAGGATGGAGCGTGAGATTGACAGACGGATCTGTGCAGCAGCTGCAGTGATGCAGTCAGAACAAGATCAAGATCGCGGATACAAGCGGTCGAAATGAGTTTCCCCCGAGTTTCCCACGGGGGGAGCTCTGAGTAGAGCCGCTGCTCCTCCACGTCGAGAGGAGCCAGCTGATGTGGCTCGGGCATCTGTTCCGGAGCCTCCTGGACGCCTCCCGAGTGTTTCAGGCATGTCCCACCGGGAAGAGGCCCCGGGGAAGACCCAGGACACGCTGGAGAGACTATGTCTCTCGGCTGGCCTGGGAATGCCTCGGGATCCCCCCGGAGGAGTTGGAGGAAGTGTCTGGGGAGGAGGATGTCTGGGAGTCCCTGCTCAGACTGCTGCCCCCGCGACCCGGCCCCGGATGAAGCGGCAGAAGATGGATGGTTATATATATATATATATATATATATATATATATATATATATATATATATATATATATATATATATATATATATATATATACACACACACACACATATAATAGACGTATATACAGTATGTGTCACATTGCTCAGCCCTAAAGCCTGTTTGTGTGTGTTTGTGTGTGTGTGTGTGTGTTTGTGTGTGTGTGTCTGTGTCTGTGTGTGTGTGTGTGTGTCTGTGTGTGTGTGTGTGTGTGTCTGTGTGTGTGTGTGTGTGTCTGTGTGTGTGTGTGTGTGTGTTGCAGCTGGAGAACCTGGGGAACTTCATTAAAGCGATGCTTCTTTACGGTCTGAAACCCACCGACATCTTTGAGGCCAACGACCTGTTTGAGAACGGGAACATGACCCAGGTCCAGACGTCTCTGCTGGCTCTGGCCAGCATGGTGAGTGTGTGGTCAGAACAACAGCGCCCCCTGACCCCACATCAGTGCTTATCCTCTCTGTGCTTTGTGTCCTTGTGTCCTCAGGCCAAGACCAAAGGTCTGGACACTAAAGTGGACATCGGTGTGAAGTATGCAGACAAAACACAGAGACACTTCGACCAGGGCAAGATCAAGGCTGGACAGTGTGTGATCGGACTGCAGGTAACGGTCACTCAGGGCTCGCCACAGTCACCGGTCACTCAGGGCTCGCCACAGTCACCGGTCACTCAGGGCTCGCCGCAGTCACCGGTCACTCAGGGCTCAGGGCTCGCCGCAGTCTAGGAACTCAGCACAAAAGGAAACAGTTTTACTTGCGTATCTTTTTTAAGCATCTATTCTTTAAGTACATTTAACTGTGATACTTTGACTTCAGTACATTTAACACTTGAACACTTCTCACAATCTCTAAGCAATACTTCATTTGTTTTCTTTTACTTAATTTCGATATATTCATGAATATCTTTGTAAATATTCATTCATTTTCTCCTGCTTGTTCATGTTTGGCGTCGCGGGTGACTTTGGGCCTTAGGCGGGGCGCACATTCTTATTAAATTCAATTATTTTTAACAATAATGGGACAACATCCATTCACACTTGCACATTCAGCACATCAAGATTGGGAATAATATTTTTTTTACTCTTAAAAGTACATTTCTGAACAGGTACTTCAATACTGAGTTTTCGTTGTACTTAAGTAACAAAGTGACTCGAGTACTAGTACTAGTTCCAGTACTGCCTCTGACGTTGTGATGTTCAGATGGGGACGAACAAGTGTGCGAGTCAGGCCGGGATGACGGCCTACGGGACCCGGAGGCACCTGTACGACCCCAAGACCCAGACGGACAAACCCTACGACCAGAGCACCATCAGCCTGCAGATGGGCACCAACAAGGGGGCCAGCCAGGTACTCCCTCACAGCAGCTCCTCACAGCAGCTCCTCACAGCAGCTCCTCACAGCAGCTCCCTGACAGCAGCTCCTCACAGCAGCTCCCTCACAGCAGCTCCCTCACAGCAGCTCCTCACAGCAGCTCCTCACAGCAGCTCCCTGACAGCAGCTCCTCACAGCAGCTCCCTCACAGCAGCTCCCTCACAGCAGCTCCCTCACAGCAGCTCCTCACAGCAGCTCCCTCACAGCAGCTCCCTGACAGCAGCTCCTCACAGCAGCTCCCTCACAGCAGCTCCCTGACAGCAGCTCCCTCACAGCAGCTCCCTCACAGCAGCTCCCTCACAGCAGCTCCCTGACAGCAGCTCCTCACAGCATTTCCCTCACAGCAGCTCCCTCACAGCAGCTCCCTGACAGCAGCTCCTCACAGCAGCTCCCTCACAGCAGCTCCGACACAGCAGCTCCCTCACAGCAGCTCCCTCACAGCAGCTCCCTGACAGCAGCTCCTCACAGCATTTCCCTCACAGCAGCTCCGACACAGCAGTTCCCTCACAGCAGCTCCCTCACAGCAGCTCCTCACAGCAGCTCCCTGACAGCAGCTCCTCACAGCAGCTCCCTCACAGCAGCTCCCTGACAGCAGCTCCTCACAGCAGCTCCCTCACAGCAGCTCCCTGACAGCAGCTCCTCACAGCAGCTCCCTGACAGCAGCTCCCTGACAGCAGCTCCTCACAGCAGCTCCCTGACAGCAGCTCCTCACAGCAGCTCCCTCACAGCAGCTCCCTCACAGCAGCTCCCTCACAGCAGCTCCCTCACAGCAGCTCCCTGACAGCAGCTCCTCACAGCAGCTCCCTCACAGCAGCTCCCTCACAGCAGCTCCTCACAGCAGCTCCCTCACAGCAGCTCCCTGACAGCAGCTCCTCACAGCAGCTCCCTCACAGCAGCTCCCTGACAGCAGCTCCCTCACAGCAGCTCCCTCACAGCAGCTCCCTCACAGCAGCTCCCTGACAGCAGCTCCTCACAGCATTTCCCTCACAGCAGCTCCCTCACAGCAGCTCCCTGACAGCAGCTCCTCACAGCAGCTCCCTCACAGCAGCTCCCTGACAGCAGCTCCCTCACAGCAGCTCCCTCACAGCAGCTCCCTGACAGCAGCTCCTCACAGCATTTCCCTCACAGCAGCTCCGACACAGCAGTTCCCTCACAGCAGCTCCCTCACAGCAGCTCCTCACAGCAGCTCCCTGACAGCAGCTCCTCACAGCAGCTCCCTCACAGCAGCGACAGCAGCGCCCTCACAGCAGCTCCCTGACAGCAGCTCCTCACAGCAGCTCCCTGACAGCAGCTCCCTGACAGCAGCTCCTCACAGCAGCTCCCTCACAGCAGCTCCCTCACAGCAGCTCCCTCACAGCAGCTCCCTCACAGCAGCTCCTCACAGCAGCTCCCTCACAGCAGCTCCCTGACAGCAGCTCCTCACAGCAGCTCCCTCACAGCAGCTCCCTCACAGCAGCTCCCTGACAGCAGCTCCTCACAGCAGCTCCTCACAGCAGCTCCCTCACAGCAGCGACAGCAGCGCCCTCACAGCAGCTCCCTGACAGCAGCTCCTCACAGCAGCTCCCTGACAGCAGCTCCCTGACAGCAGCTCCTCACAGCAGCTCCCTCACAGCAGCTCCCTCACAGCAGCTCCCTGACAGCAGCTCCTCACAGCAGCTCCCTCACAGCAGCTCCCTGACAGCAGCTCCTCACAGCAGCTCCCTCACAGCAGCTCCTCACAGCAGCTCCCTCACAGCAGCTCCCTGACAGCAGCTCCTCACAGCAGCTCCCTCACAGCAGCTCCCTCACAGCAGCTCCCTGACAGCAGCTCCTCACAGCAGCTCCCTCACAGCAGCTCCCTGACAGCAGCTCCTCACAGCAGCTCCCTGACAGCAGCTCCTCACAGCAGCTCCCTCACAGCAGCTCCCTCACAGCAGCTCCCTGACAGCAGCTCCCTCACAGCAGCTCCTCACAGCAGCTCCCTCACAGCAGCTCCCTGACAGCAGCTCCTCACAGCAGCTCCCTCACAGCAGCTCCCTCACAGCAGCTCCTCACAGCAGCTCCCTCACAGCAGCTCCCTGACAGCAGCTCCTCACAGCAGCTCCCTGACAGCAGCTCCTCACAGCAGCTCCCTCACAGCAGCTCCCTCACAGCAGCTCCCTGACAGCAGCTCCTCACAGCAGCTCCTCACAGCAGCTCCCTGACAGCAGCGACAGCAGCGCCCTCACAGCAGCTCCCTGACAGCAGCTCCTCACAGCAGCTCCCTCACAGCAGCTCCCTGACAGCAGCTCCTCACAGCTGCTCCCTCACAGCAGCTCCTCACAGCAGCTCCCTCACAGCAGCTCCCTCACAGCAGCTCCCTGACAGCAGCTCCTCACAGCAGCTCCCTCACAGCAGCTCCCTCACAGCAGCTCCCTGACAGCAGCTCCTCACAGCAGCTCCCTCACAGCAGCTCCCTGACAGCAGCTCCTCACAGCAGCTCCCTGACAGCAGCTCCTCACAGCAGCTCCCTCACAGCAGCTCCCTCACAGCAGCTCCTCACAGCAGCTCCTCACAGCAGCTCCCTCACAGCAGCTCCCTGACAGCAGCTCCCTCACAGCAGCTCCCTGACAGCAGCTTCCTCACAGCAGCTCCCTCACAGCAGCTCCCTGACAGCAGCTCCCTCACAGCAGCTCCCTGACAGCAGCTCCTCACAGCAGCTCCCTCACAGCAGGTCCTCACAGCAGCTCCCTCACAGCAGCTCCCTGACAGCAGCTCCCTTACAGCAGCTCCCTCACAGCAGCTCCCTCACAGCAGCTCCCTGACAGCAGCTCCTCACAGCATTTCCCTCACAGCAGCTCCGACACAGCAGTTCCCTCACAGCAGCTCCCTAACAGCAGCTCCCTAACAGCAGCTCCTCACAGCAGCTCCCTCACAGCAGCTCCCTCACAGCAGCTCCTCACAGCAGCTCCCTCACAGCAGCTCCCTGACAGCAGCTCCTCACAGCAGCTCCCTCACAGCAGCTCCCTGACAGCAGCTCCTCACAGCAGCTCCCTGACAGCAGCTCCTCACAGCAGCTCCCTCACAGCAGCTCCCTGACAGCAGCTCCTCACAGCAGCTCCCTCACAGCAGCTCCCTCACAGCAGCTCCCTCACAGCAGCTCCCTCACAGCAGCTCCCTCACAGCAGCTCCCTGACAGCAGCTCCTCACAGTAGCTCCCTCACAGCAGCTCCCTGACAGCAGCTCCTCACAGCAGCTCCCTGACAGCAGCTCCTCACAGCAGCTCCCTCACAGCAGCTCCCTGACAGCAGCTCCTCACAGCAGCTCCCTCACAGCAGCTCCCTGACAGCAGCTCCTCACAGCAGCTCCCTCACAGCAGCTCCCTGACAGCAGCTCCTCACAGTAGCTCCCTGACAGCAGCTCCTCACAGCAGCTCCCTGACAGCAGCTCCTCATAGCAGCTCCCTCACAGCAGCTCCCTGACAGCAGCTCCTCACAGCAGCTCCCTCACAGCAGCTCCCTGACAGCAGCTCCTCACAGCAGCTCCCTCACAGCAGCTCCCTGACAGCAGCTCCAACACCAAAGTGTGGATTTGTTCAGATCTAATACTAACTAAAATAATAGTCAACATTTGAATCGTTACAGCAAATTTCAGTTCAGTTCTTGTTTACTCAAATAATAAGATAAGATAAGCCTTGTCCCACAATGCGGAAATTCCAGTGTTGCAACACAAAGTAGGTACAGAAGTGAGTAATAACAGAATAACAGAAAACTTATAAAAAAAACACTCTTGTACTATATAATAATAATAATAATAATAACAATAGTGACACTCTTATTTAAAGCTGTTACATGGACAGAGAATATTGAAAAAAATAGTATTGACAATGAATATGACAGTATTGTACATGGGTATGACAGTATTGCACATGGGTATGACAGTATTGTACATGGGTATGTCAGTATTGCACATGGGTATGACAGTATTGTACATGGGTATGACAGTATTGTACATGGGTATGTCAGTATTGCACATGGGTATGACAGTATTGTACATGGGTATGACAGTATTGCACATGGGTATGACAGTATTGCACATGGGTATGACAGTATTGTACATGGGTATGACAGTATTGCACATGGGTATGACAGTATTGTACATGGGTATGACAGTATTGCACATGGGTATGACAGTATTGTACATGGGTATGACAGTATTGCACATGGGTATGACAGTATTGCACATGATTATGTCAGTATTGCACATGATTATGTCAGTATTGCACATGAGTATGACAGTATTGCACATGATTATGTCAGTATTGCACATGGGTATGACAGTATTGCACATGATTATGTAAGTATTGCACATGGGTATGTCAGTATTGCACATGAGTATGACAGTATTGCACATGGGTATGTCAGTATTACACATGGGTATGACAGTATTGCACATGGGTATGACAGTATTGCACATTGGTATAAGATAAGATATTCCTTTATTGTCCCACATGGGGAAATTTCATTGGTGCAACGCAGGTAAATACAGAGGTAGATACAGAAGAACAGATCACTTATAGGAAGTCTGAAAAACACTTTCAGTAGAAGATCTCCTATAAATAAATAAAAACTCCCATAGACAAATAAATAAATACATAAATACCATTGCATGTGATCACGACAGTAATTGCACATGAATATGTGTCACGACAGCACATAGATTGCACATGAATTTCACAGTAATTGCACAGTAATTGCACATGAATTCCAACAGTAATTGCACATATGACAGAATTGCACATCAGTATTAGGTTAGGTCAGTATTGCGAGTGTTCAGTACTAACAGTTTTTGTTATAAAGTCTGACAGCAGCAGAAGGAAAGACCTACGGAACCTTTCCTTCACACATCGAGGGTGGATCAGTCTCTCACTGAAGCTGCTCTCCAGAGCGGAGAGAGTGTCCTGCAGGGGGTGACACTCATGGTCCAGCATAGATGTGAATCTAGGACCAGCCAGGACCCTCCTGTCCCCCACCTCCTGCACCGAGTCCAGAGCACAGCCCAGAACGGAGCTGGACTTCTTGATGACTCTGTCCAGCTTCCTCCTCTCCCTCTCTGTGATGCTGCTGCTCCAGCAGACCACACCTACAGGAGCTGATGCCACCACAGAGTCGTAGAAGGTCTTCAGGAGTGGCCCTGTCACTCCAAAAGACCTGAGTCTCCTCAGGAGGTAGAGCCGACTCTGGCTCTTCCTGTACAGTGCGTCTGTGTTATTAGTCCAGTTTGTGGTTCAGATGAACACCTAGGTACTTGTATGAGTCCACTCTCTCAATGTCCCGTCCCTGGATGTTCACTGGTGAGGGGGCAGTGGGGTGGCGTCTGCGGAAGTCCACCACCATCTCCTTGGTCTTCCCCGCGTTGATGAGGAGGTGGTTCCGCTGACACCAGTCCACAAAGTCCTGCGCCAGTCCTCTGTACTCCGCGTCATCGTCGTCCGTGATGAGTCCGACGATGGCAGAGTGGTCAGAGAACTTCTGCAGGACACAGCTGTCCATGTCATGTCTGAAGTCTGCAGTGTAAAGGGTGAAGAGAAAGGGCGCGAGGACAGTGCCCTGGGGCGCCCCCACACTGCAGGTCCGAGTGTCAGACACACAGTTCCGGGCTCTCACAAACTGGGGTCGGTCTGTGAGGTAGTCCAGGATCCACTCTGCCAGGTCATACTCCACACCAGCCGTCTCCAGGTTGTCCCTCAGGAGCAGCGGCTGGATGGTGTTGAAGGCGCTGGAAAGATCGAAGAACAGAATCCTCACAGAGCTGCCAGGCTTTTCCAGGTGAGAGAGAGAGCGGTGCAGCAGGGAGATGACGGCGTCCTCCACTCCGATGCCAGACCGATATGCAAACTGCAGCGGGTCCATGGCTGAGCTCACGGTGGAGCGGAGGTGGTCCAGGACTAGCCGCTCCAGTGTCTTTATCAGGTGGGACGTGAGAGCCACTGGCCTGAAGCTGTTGAGGTCTTTGGGGCGCGGTGTCTTAGGCACAGGTACCAGACAGGAGGTCTTCCAGACCTGTGGTAACACCCTCAGCTTCAGGCTCATGTTGAAGACATGCTCCATAACTCCACACAGTTCATCTGCGCAGGACTTAAGGAGCCTACTGTATGACAGTATTGCACATGGGTATGACAGTATTGGACATGGGTATGACAGTATTACACATGGGTATGACAGTATTGCACATGGGTATGACAGTATTGCACATGGGTATGACAGTATTGCACATTGGTATGACAGTATTGCACATGGGTATGACAGTATTGCACATGGGTATGAAAGTATTGCACATGGGTATGACAGTATTGCACATGGGTATGACAGTATTGCACATGGGTATGACAGTATTGCACATGGGTATAACAGTATTGCACATGGGTATGACAGTATTGCACATGGGTATGACAGTATTGCACATGGGTATAACAGTGTTTGTTGTAGAGTGTGACAGCAGCAGAAGGACAGTGAAACGTCTCCTTCACACAGCGAGGGTGGATCAGTCACTGAAGCGTCTCTCCAGAGCGGATGGACAAAAATACATAATAAGAGTCCAAATATGATATAATATAAATTATATAAACATTATAATACAGATTTTTGTTTAAGTGAACTTAAGAAGAAGTTTCAAATTGATATGTAAAATGTTTAGATCTGTTTTTTATTCACCTGCAGAGTCTTGCTTTAAGTTTGTGATTTTACTTGATGAAGAAATAAGTGGTTTGGTCCAAAAAGTCTGAGCTTTGTGCATGAGAGGTCTGAGCTCACAGAGAAGCCAGAGAGTTTGAGAAAGTGTGTGGAAGTTTGTGTCTTGTCCGTACGTACATTTTTAGGAATAATTCCAAAATATAGCCGCAAGCGGCAATGATCGGCCCTCGCCACACCGTCGCCACGCCGCAAGAGGAGGGGGCGCTAACGCGCCCCAATTGTCCTTTTATTACGCCTACTGCTGAATCTGTGACGCTGTCACATCTTCTCCCCTTTGTTTTACCATCAAAAAGCAATTTTATTTTGAATTCTTGGCAAAATGTGCGGCTTTGCCGCACAGATACCGTGACTCTTTGAATGAAAATGTGGATAACTTTTGATGGTCCTGAAGATGAGTCTCACCAAATTTCAGGTTAATATGTCTAACGCCCTAGGAGGAGTTTGTGAAAGTCTAAAGTGTAAACATGTTCTGGCGATTTCCCCATTGGAATAAAATGGAAGGTTTCGGTCATCGTTACGGCAACGCCATAACAATTATGACATGGGTCTCATTGACTTTTTTGATGGGGATGCCAAAATTGAGTTGTGTGTCAAATTTCATATAATTTCGCAAAACTAAACATTTAACCTCCATATAAAATCTCTAGGGGGCGCTGTGGCGCCAAATTAATTTATTTCACTTCAAGTAGGTTTAGGGCAAAGAGTTTAACAACTGATTCTAATTTGACGCAATTCGGACTTTATCTGCGCAAACGGCAGAAATTTTAAATATGGGAGATTTCTGAAATTCTAGCTACAGTTTGCGGCTTCGCCGCACAGAGACCGTGAGAGGTATCAATGTAATTTGGATAACTTTTGATGTCCCACTCCTCAGTAGCATTTTCACCAAATTTCAGCTTTTTAGGGCCAACGCCCTGGGAGGAGTTCGTAAAAGTACGACGTTTGGAAAAACTCCGAAGTCATGTTTAGCCATTTTTGAAGCAATATGGCCGACATTTGGTTGGGCGGACGGCGTTGCCGTTGTAATATTTTTTACTTCTCTTGTCACCATCTACCTCTGCGCCAAATTGTATCGTGATTCTACGATCAGATTTTTTTGGGTCATTTCCTATCTCTCAATGCAATTTTGGTACATTTGGGGGCGCTGACGCGCCAATTTTTTTTATTTTAGTAAAGGGAAATAGCCAGAATGTAGAAAGGCACGATTTTTAGAGGTGTGCAAATTTTTGTGACTTTTCGTCAATGTTCACTGGGTGAAAAATAGGGGGGTTTGTCCCGAAAAGAAAGAAAGAATAATATTCCGATGCGAAAACAATGTTTCTCATTTTCCAAATATCATAAACTATACATTTTCGGAAAGCGCTCGCGCTTTCCTACCTCATGGTGTGGGTCCCTGGTCACTGACGGGTACTTTCGTTAATTTTGAGTGGGCTCCGCCCACTTTGTGTTTTTGGCCCTCTATACAGTAATAATGTTCAATTTTTGCATTACATGCACGGAACATGCAAGAGATGGGGAACGTATTCGTGAGCTACTTAGCGCAAATGAGTGCTTTATATGGGGATGAAGACCGCTTTGCGGTCGTCATCCCAATGTAAAGTGCTCGTTTAGTACGCACTTTTGCACGGGCTTCGCCCGTTTACAACGGTAATGTTCCATTTTCCTACTACTAATTAGTCTGCACGGGGCGTGCATGAGTGAAGGAGTGCGTTAGTGAGTGAGGCTCCCTACATGCTTCGCACGGCCTTGCGAGATTAATAGGCCTCTCGCCAGCTTGTGGTGCTCAGGCCTAATAAAGCTTTATAAGTGAGACCTAAGAATATTTGAATAACTTGTATATTGAGCACAGAACAGTCTGATCCAGAATATGTGAGAACATTGTCCCGTCAAATAAAGATGAACTAAACAATCATGTTCCTGCTGATGTCCCAGTGAAAAAAACAGCGTGGTTAGCATGGGTCGGAGTATGTAGGGAGTCTGCTTATGTAGCTGTATGCTACAGCTACGTAAGCAGACTCCCTACATGCTACAGCTACAGGGAGCCTGCTTATGTAGCTGTTGCATGTAGGGAGCCTGCTTATGTAGCTGTAGCGTGTAGGGAGCCTGCTTATGTAGCTGTAGCGTGTAGGGAGCCTGCTTATGTAGCTGTAGCATGTAGGGAGCCTGCTTATGTAGCTGTAGCGTGTAGGGAGCCTGCTTATGTAGCTGTAGCATGTAGGGAGCCTGCTTATGTAGCTGTAGCGTGTAGGGAGCCTGCTTACGTAGCTGTTGCATGTAGGGAGCCTGCTTATGTAGCTGTAGCATGTAGGGAGCCTGCTTATGTAGCTGTAGCATGTAGGGAGCCTGCTTATGTAGCTGTAGCATGTAGTGAGCCTGCTTATGTAGCTGTAGCATGTAGGGAGCCTGCTTATGTAGCTGTAGCGTGTAGGGAGCCTGCTTATGTAGCTGTAGCATGTAGGGAGCCTGCTTATGTAGCTGTAGCATGTAGTGAGCCTGCTTATGTAGCTGTAGCATGTAGGGAGCCTGCTTATGTAGCTGTAGCGTGTAGGGAGCCTGCTTATGTAGCTGTAGCATGTAGGGAGCCTGCTTATGTAGCTGTAGCATGTAGTGAGCCTGCTTATGTAGCTGTAGCGTGTAGGGAGCCTGCTTATGTAGCTGTAGCATGTAGTGAGCCTGCTTATGTAGCTGTAGCATGTAGGGAGCCTGCTTATGTAGCTGTAGCGTGTAGGGAGCCTGCTTATGTAGCTGTAGCGTGTAGGGAGCCTGCTTATGTAGCTGTAGTATGTAGGGAGCCTGCTTATGTAGCTGTAGCGTGTAGGGAGCCTGCTTATGTAGCTGTAGCATGTAGGGAGCCTGCTTATGTAGCTGTAGCATGTAGTGAGCCTGCTTATGTAGCTGTAGCATGTAGGGAGCCTGCTTATGTAGCTGTAGCATGTAGTGAGCCTGCTTATGTAGCTGTAGCATGTAGGGAGCCTGCTTGTAGCATGTAGGGAGCCTGCTTATGTAGCTGTAGCATGTAGGGAGCCTGCTTATGTAGCTGTAGCATGTAGGGAGCCTGCTTATGTAGCTGTAGCGTGTAGGGAGCCTGCTTATGTAGCTGTAGCGTGTAGGGAGCCTGCTTATGTAGCTGTAGCGTGTAGGGAGCCTGCTTATGTAGCTGTAGCATGTAGTGAGCCTGCTTATGTAGCTGTAGCGTGTAGGGAGCCTGCTTATGTAGCTGTAGCGTGTAGGGAGCCTGCTTATGTAGCTGTAGCATGTAGTGAGCCTGCTTATGTAGCTGTAGCGTGTAGGGAGCCTGCTTATGTAGCTGTAGCGTGTAGGGAGCCTGCTTATGTAGCTGTAGCATGTAGTGAGCCTGCTTATGTAGCTGTAGCGTGTAGGGAGCCTGCTTATGTAGCTGTAGCGTGTAGGGAGCCTGCTTATGTAGCTGTAGCATGTAGTGAGCCTGCTTATGTAGCTGTAGCGTGTAGGGAGCCTGCTTATGTAGCTGTTGCATGTAGTGAGCCTGCTTATGTAGCTGTAGCGTGTAGGGAGCCTGCTTATGTAGCTGTAGCGTGTAGGGAGCCTGCTTATGTAGCTGTAGCATGTAGTGAGTCTGCTTCATGTTTCACTCATGTTGGTCCCCTGTGTCTCCTCCTCCTCAGGCCGGCATGTCGGCCCCTGGCACTCGCAGAGACATCTTTGACCAGAAGGTGGCGCTGCAGCATGTGGATAACTCTACCATCTCCCTCCAGATGGGCACCAACAAAGTGGGGTCGCAGCGCGGCATGAGCGTGTACGGCCTGGGACGCCAAGTGTACGACCCCAAGTACTGTGTCCCTCCCACAGAGCCTGTCGTCCACAGCAACGGCTCCCAGGGGCCCCACGGCTCCGACATCAGCGACAGTGACTACCAGCATGACTACCAGGGGCCCCACCACGTAGACTACCCGGCAGAGTACCCGGGGGAGTACCAGGGAGAGTACCAGCGGGAGTACACAGGGAACCACCAGGGGGAGTACAAGGGGGAGTACCCGGGGGAGTACCACCAGGGGTCTCATGAGAAGTACAAGTACCACAGCCAGGGCACAGAGCATCAGTGAGGACCTCTGTCCCCTGTAGACTCTGTAGTGCACTGTGCTGACTCCGCCCCTTCACTCATGACCCGCCTCCCTCATGTTTAAAGGACACATTTCAACCATGATCCAATCACGTCATGACATCATTAAGATCATTGACAGTGTCTGACCTTTTCTGTCCTTCACATGGCCTGAACACAAATGTGAAGGACAAAACCATGTGACAAGAACAGATTCAAACCTTCTGTGGATGATTCATGGGATTTAAAAAACGACTAGATTTTGCTTCTAAAATGGTCAATGATAGTTCTTACAATTCTGCTACTAGAACTACTACTACTGGTACTAATAGTACGAGTACTACTACTACAACTAGTACAAGTACTACTACTACAACTACTGTTGATGTTTTTTGTAATAATACTACTACTGTAGTAGCAGTAGTAGTAGTAGTAGCAGTAGTAGCAGTAGCAGTAGCAGTAGTAGTAGCAGTAGCAGTAGCTGTAGTAGTAGTAGTAGTAGTAGTAGCAGTAGCAGTAGCAGTAGCAGTAGCAGTAGCAGTAGTAGTAGTAGTAGCAGTAGCAGTAGCAGTAGCAGTAGCAGTAGTAGTAGTAGTAGTAGTGGTTAGTTTCTCTTGTCCTCTGTAGAAGACTTCTCAGATTTACACTTTGTAGTTTCTGTGTTGATTCTGTAGAAATCGCTCAGTTTCTCGTTTCTTATTTGTTGCCCTTTTTTACTCGAGTATTTCTGCCATGTTTGTTTGACACCTGTCAATCATATCCTTCTGAACTTGGGGAGACAGAATATGGTACAAGTCACATGTTCTTCAGTTTCAGACAGAGCAGTGCCTCCTGTTAGCTCCACTGCCCCAGGCCAAGTGTTTCAGACCCTGTTTCAGACCCTGTTTCAGACCTGTTTCAGACCCTGTTTCAGACTCTGTTTCAGACCTGTTTCAGACCCTGTTTCAGACCCTGTTTCAGACCTGTTTCAGACCTGTTTCAGACCCTGTTTCAGATCCTGTTTCAGACCCTGTTTCAGATCCTGTTTCAGACCTGTTTCAGACCTGTTTCAGACCTGTTTCAGACTCTGTTTCAGACCCTGTTTCAGACCCTGTTTCAGACCCTGTTTCAGACCCTGTTTCAGACCTCTTTCAGACCCTGTTTCAGACCCTGTTTCAGACTCTGTTTCAGACTCTGTTTCAGACCCTGTTTCAGACCTGTTTCAGACCTGTTTCAGACCCTGTTTCAGACCTGTTTCAGACCCTGTTTCAGACTCTGTTTCAGACTCTGTTTCAGACCCTGTTTCAGACCCTGTTTCAGACTCTGTTTCAGACCCTGTTTCAGACCCTGTTTCAGACCTGTTTCAGACCCTGTTTCAGACCCTGTTTCAGACCTGTTTCAGACCCTGTTTCAGACCTGTTTCAGACCCTGTTTCAGATCCTGTTTCAGACCCTGTTTCAGACCTGTTTCAGACCCTGTTTCAGACCCTGTTTCAGACCCTGTTTCAGACCCTGTTTCAGACCCTGTTTCAGACCTGTTTCAGACCCTGTTTCAGACTCTGTTTCAGACCTGTTTCAGACCCTGTTTCAGACCCTGTTCTAGACCCTGTTTCAGACCCTGTTTCAGACCCTGTTTCAGACCTGTTTCAGACCTGTTTCAGACCCTGTTTCAGACCCTGTTTCAGACCCTGTTTCAGACTCTGTTTCAGACCTGTTTCAGACCCTGTTTCAGATCCTGTTTCAGACCCTGTTTCAGATCCTGTTTCAGACCCTGTTTCAGACTCTGTTTCAGACCCTGTTTCAGACCTGTTTCAGACCCTGTTTCAGACCTGTTTCAGACCCTGTTTCAGACCCTGTTTCAGACCCTGTTTCAGACCTGTTTCAGACCCTGTTTCAGACCCTGTTTCAGACCCTGTTTCAGACCTGTTTCAGAACCTGTTTCAGACCTGTTTCAGACCCTGTTTCAGACCTGTTTCAGACCCTGTTTCAGACCCTGTTTCAGACCTGTTTCAGACCTGTTTCAGACCCTGTTTCAGATCCTGTTTCAGACCCTGTTTCAGATCCTGTTTCAGACCTGTTTCAGACCTGTTTCAGACCTGTTTCAGACTCTGTTTCAGACCCTGTTTCAGACCCTGTTTCAGACCCTGTTTCAGACCCTGTTTCAGACCTCTTTCAGACCCTGTTTCAGACCCTGTTTCAGACTCTGTTTCAGACTCTGTTTCAGACCCTGTTTCAGACCTGTTTCAGACCTGTTTCAGACCCTGTTTCAGACCTGTTTCAGACCCTGTTTCAGACTCTGTTTCAGACTCTGTTTCAGACCCTGTTTCAGACCCTGTTTCAGACTCTGTTTCAGACCCTGTTTCAGACCCTGTTTCAGACCTGTTTCAGACCCTGTTTCAGACCCTGTTTCAGACCTGTTTCAGACCCTGTTTCAGACCTGTTTCAGACCCTGTTTCAGATCCTGTTTCAGACCCTGTTTCAGACCTGTTTCAGACCCTGTTTCAGACCCTGTTTCAGACCCTGTTTCAGACCCTGTTTCAGACCCTGTTTCAGACCTGTTTCAGACCCTGTTTCAGATCCTGTTTCAGACCCTGTTTCAGATCCTGTTTCAGACCCTGTTTCAGACCTGTTTCAGACCTGTTTCAGACCCTGTTTCAGACCCTGTTTCAGACCCTGTTTCAGACCCTGTTCTAGACCCTGTTTCAGACTCTGTTTCAGACCTGTTTCAGACTTGTTTCAGACCTGTTTCAGACCCTGTTCTAGACCCTGTTTCAGACCCTGTTTCAGACCCTGTTTCAGACCTGTTTCAGACCTGTTTCAGACCCTGTTTCAGACCCTGTTTCAGACCCTGTTTCAGACCCTGTTTCAGACCCTGTTCTAGACCCTGTTTCAGACCCTGTTTCAGACCCTGTTTCAGACTCTGTTTCAGACCTGTTTCAGACCTGTTTCAGACCTGTTTCAGACCTGTTTCAGACCCTGTTTCAGACCCTGTTTCAGACTCTGTTTCAGACCCTGTTTCAGACCCTGTTTCAGACCCTGTTTCAGACCCTGTTTCAGACTCTGTTTCAGACCCTGTTTCAGACCCTGTTCTAGACCCTGTTTCAGACCCTGTTTCAGACCCTGTTTCAGACCCTGTTCTAGACCCTGTTTCAGACCCTGTTTCAGACCCTGTTTCAGACCCTGTTTCAGACCTGTTTCAGACCCTGTTTCAGACCCTGTTCTAGACCCTGTTTCAGACCCTGTTTCAGACCCTGTTCTAGACCCTGTTTCAGACCCTGTTCTAGACCCTGTTTCAGACCCTGTTTCAGACCCTGTTTCAGACCCTGTTCTAGACCCTGTTTCAGACCCTGTTCTAGACCCTGTTTCAGACTCTGTTTCAGACCCTGTTCTAGACCCTGTTTCAGACCTGTTTCAGACCCTGTTTCAGACCCTGTTCTAGACCCTGTTTCAGACCTGTTTCAGACCCTGTTTCAGACCCTGTTTCAGACCTGTTTCAGACCTGTTTCAGACCTGTTTCTGATCCTGTTTCAGACCCTGTTTCAGACCCTGTTTCAGACCCTGTTTCAGACCTGTTTCAGACTCTGTTTCAGACCTGTTTCAGACCTGTTTCAGACCCTGTTTCAGACTCTGTTTCAGACCTGTTTCAGACCTGTTTCAGACCCTGTTTCAGACCTGTTTCAGACCCTGTTTCAGACCCTGTTTCAGACCTGTTTCAGACCCTGTTTCAGACCTGTTTCAGACTCTGTTTCAGACCTGTTTCAGACTCTGTTTCAGACCTGTTTCAGACCTGTTTCAGACCTGTTTCAGACCCTGTTTCAGACCCTGTTTCAGACCTGTTTCAGACCTGTTTCAGACCCTGTTTCAGACCCTGTTTCAGACCCTGTTTCAGACCTGTTTCAGACTCTGTTTCAGACCTGTTTCAGACCTGTTTCAGACTCTGTTTCAGACTCTGTTTCAGACCTGTTTCAGACCTGTTTCAGACCCTGTTTCAGACCCTGTTTCAGACTCTGTTTCAGACCTGTTTCAGACCCTGTTTCAGACCCTGTTTCAGACCCTGTTTCAGACCTGTTTCAGACCCTGTTTCAGACCCTGTTTCAGACCTGTTTCAGACCCTGTTTCAGACCTGTTTCAGACCCTGTTTCAGACTTGTTTCAGACCCTGTTTCAGACCTGTTTCAGACCCTGTTTCAGACTCTGTTTCAGACCCTGTTTCAGACCTGTTTCAGACCTGTTTCAGACCCTGTTTCAGACCCTGTTTCAGACCTGTTTCAGACTCTGTTTCAGAACCTGTTTCAGACCTGTTTCAGACCCTGTTTCAGACCTGTTTCAGACCCTGTTCTAGACCCTGTTTCAGACCTTTTTCAGACCCTGTTTCAGACCCTGTTTCAGACCTGTTTCAGACCCTGTTTCAGACCCTGTTTCAGACCCTGTTTCAGACCCTGTTTCAGACCCTGTTCTAGACCCTGTTTCAGACTCTGTTTCAGACCTGTTTCAGATTTGTTTCAGACCTGTTTCAGACCCTGTTCTAGACCCTGTTTCAGACCCTGTTTCAGACCCTGTTTCAGACTCTGTTTCAGACCCTGTTTCAGACCCTGTTCTAGACCCTGTTTCAGACCGTTTCAGACCCTGTTTCAGACTTGTTTCAGACCTGTTTCAGACCCTGTTTCAGACCCTGTTTCAGACCCTGTTTCAGACCCTGTTTCAGACCTGTTTCAGACCCTGTTTCAGACCTTGTTTCAGACCCTGTTTCAGACCTCGTTTCAGACTCTGTTTCAGACCCTGTTTCAGACCTGTTTCAGACCCTGTTTCAGACCCTGTTTCAGACCTGTTTCAGACTCTGTTTCAGAACCTGTTTCAGACCTGTTTCAGACCCTGTTTCAGACCCTGTTTCAGACCCTGTTTCAGACCTGTTTCAGACCCTGTTTCAGACCCTGTTTCAGACCCTGTTTCAGACCTGTTTCAGACCCTGTTTCAGACCCTGTTTCAGACCTGTTTCAGACCCTGTTTCAGACCCTGTTTCAGACCCTGTTTCAGACTCTGTTTCAGACCCTGTTTCAGACCTGTTTCAGACCCTGTTTCAGACCTGTTTCAGACCCTGTTTCAGACCCTGTTTCAGACCTGTTTCAGACCTGTTTCAGACCCTGTTTCAGACCCTGTTTCAGACCCTGTTTCAGACCTGTTTCAGACCCTGTTTTAGACCTGTTTCAGACCCTGTTTCAGACCCTGTTTCAGACCTGTTTCAGACCCTGTTTCAGACCTGTTTCAGACCATGTTTCAGACCCTGTTTCAGACCTGTTTCAGACTCTGTTTCAGACCCTGTTTCAGACCCTGTTTCAGACCATGTTTCAGACCCTGTTTCAGACCTGTTTCAGACTCTGTTTCAGACCTGTTTCAGACCCTGTTTCAGACCTGTTTCAGACTCTGTTTCAGACCCTGTTTCAGACCCCTGTTTCAGACCCTGTTTCAGACCCTGTTTCAGACCTGTTTCAGACCCTGTTTCAGACCCTGTTTCAGACCCTGTTTCAGACCCTGTTTCAGACCTGTTTCAGACCCTGTTTCAGACCTGTTTCAGACTCTGTTTCAGACCCCTGTTCTAGACCCTGTTTCAGACCCTGTTTCAGACCCTGTTTCAGACCTGTTTCAGACCCTGTTTCAGACCCTGTTTCAGACCCTGTTTCAGACCTGTTTCAGACCTGTTTCAGACCCTGTTTCAGACCCTGTTTCAGACCCTGTTTCAGACCTGTTTCAGATCCTGTTTCAGACCCTGTTTCAGACTCTGTTTCAGACCCTGTTTCAGACCCCTGTTTCAGACCCTGTTTCAGACCCTGTTCTAGACCCTGTTCTAGACCCTGTTTCAGACCCTGTTTCAGACCCTGTTTCAGACCTGTTTCAGACCTGTTTCAGACCCTGTTTCAGACCCTGTTTCAGACCCTGTTTCAGACCTGTTTCAGACCTGTTTCAGACCCTGTTTCAGACCCTGTTTCAGACCTGTTTCAGACCCTGTTTCAGACCTGTTTCAGACCCTGTTTCAGACTCTGTTTCAGACCCTGTTTCAGACCCTGTTTCAGACCTGTTTCAGACTTGTTTCAGACCTGTTTCAGACCCTGTTCTAGACCCTGTTTCAGACCCTGTTTCAGACCCTGTTTCAGACTCTGTTTCAGACCCTGTTTCAGACCCTGTTCTAGACCCTGTTTCAGACCCTGTTTCAGACCCTGTTTCAGACCTGTTTCAGACCTGTTTCAGACCCTGTTTCAGACCCTGTTTCAGACCCTGTTTCAGACCTGTTTCAGACCTGTTTCAGACCCTGTTTCAGACTCTGTTTCAGACCCTGTTTCAGACCCTGTTTCAGACCTGTTTCAGACTTGTTTCAGACCTGTTTCAGACCCTGTTCTAGACCCTGTTTCAGACCCTGTTTCAGACCCTGTTTCAGACTCTGTTTCAGACCCTGTTTCAGACCCTGTTTCAGACCCTGTTTCAGACTCTGTTTCAGACCTGTTTCAGACTTGTTTCAGACCCTGTTTCAGACCCTGTTTCAGACCCTGTTTCAGACCTGTTTCAGACCTGTTTCAGACCCTGTTTCAGACCCTGTTTCAGACCCTGTTTCAGACCTGTTTCAGACCTGTTTCAGACCCTGTTTCAGACCCTGTTTCAGACCTGTTTCAGACCCTGTTTCAGACCTGTTTCAGACCCTGTTTCAGACTCTGTTTCAGACCCTGTTTCAGACCCTGTTTCAGACCTGTTTCAGACTTGTTTCAGACCTGTTTCAGACCCTGTTCTAGACCCTGTTTCAGACCCTGTTTCAGACCCTGTTTCAGACTCTGTTTCAGACCCTGTTTCAGACCCTGTTCTAGACCCTGTTTCAGACCCTGTTTCAGACCCTGTTTCAGACCTGTTTCAGACCTGTTTCAGACCCTGTTTCAGACCCTGTTTCAGACCCTGTTTCAGACCTGTTTCAGACCTGTTTCAGACCCTGTTTCAGACTCTGTTTCAGACCCTGTTTCAGACCCTGTTTCAGACCTGTTTCAGACTTGTTTCAGACCTGTTTCAGACCCTGTTCTAGACCCTGTTTCAGACCCTGTTTCAGACCCTGTTTCAGACTCTGTTTCAGACCCTGTTTCAGACCCTGTTTCAGACCCTGTTTCAGACCCTGTTTCAGACCTTTTTCAGACCTGTTTCAGACCCTGTTTCAGACCCTGTTTCAGACCCTGTTTCAGACCCTGTTTCAGACCTGTTTCAGACTCTGTTTCAGACCCTGTTTCAGACCCTGTTTCAGACCCTGTTTCAGACCTGTTTCAGACCCTGTTTCAGACCCTGTTTCAGACTTGTTTCAGACCTGTTTCAGACCCTGTTCTAGACCCTGTTTCAGACCTGTTTCAGACCCTGTTTCAGACCCTGTTTCAGACCTGTTTCAGACCTGTTTCAGACCTGTTTCAGACCCTGTTTCAGACCCTGTTTCAGACCCTGTTTCAGACCCTGTTTCAGACCTGTTTCAGACCCTGTTTCAGACCCTGTTTCAGACCTGTTTCAGACCCTGTTTCAGACCCTGTTTCAGACCCTGTTCTAGACCCTGTTTCAGACTCTGTTTCAGACCTGTTTCAGACTTGTTTCAGACCTGTTTCAGACCCTGTTCTAGACCCTGTTTCAGACCCTGTTTCAGACCCTGTTTCAGACCTGTTTCAGACCTGTTTCAGACCCTGTTTCAGACCCTGTTTCAGACCCTGTTCTAGACCCTGTTTCAGACCCTGTTTCAGACCCTGTTTCAGACCCTGTTTCAGACCTGTTTCAGACCTGTTTCAGACCCTGTTTCAGACCCTGTTTCAGACCCTGTTTCAGACCTGTTTCAGACCCTGTTTCAGACCTGTTTCAGACTCTGTTTCAGACCCTGTTTCAGACCTGTTTCAGACCTGTTTCAGACCCTGTTTCAGACCCTGTTTCAGACCTGTTTCAGACTCTGTTTCAGAACCTGTTTCAGACCTGTTTCAGACCCTGTTTCAGACCTGTTTCAGACCCTGTTTCAGACCCTGTTTCAGACCCTGTTTTAGACCCTGTTTCAGACTCTGTTTCAGACCCTGTTTCAGACCCTGTTTCAGACCCTGTTTCAGACCTGTTTCAGACCCTGTTTCAGACCCTGTTTCAGACCTGTTTCAGACTCTGTTTCAGACCCTGTTTCAGACCCTGTTTCAGACCCTGTTTCAGACCTGTTTCAGACCCTGTTTCAGACCCTGTTTCAGACTTGTTTCAGACCTGTTTCAGACCCTGTTCTAGACCCTGTTTCAGACCTGTTTCAGACCCTGTTTCAGACCCTGTTTCAGACCCTGTTTCAGACCTGTTTCAGACCTGTTTCAGACCCTGTTTCAGACCCTGTTTCAGACCCTGTTTCAGACCCTGTTTCAGACCTGTTTCAGACCCTGTTTCAGACCCTGTTTCAGACCCTGTTTCAGACCTGTTTCAGACCCTGTTTCAGACCCTGTTTCAGACCCTGTTTCAGACCCTGTTCTAGACCCTGTTTCAGACTCTGTTTCAGACCTGTTTCAGACTTGTTTCAGACCTGTTTCAGACCCTGTTCTAGACCCTGTTTCAGACCCTGTTTCAGACCCTGTTTCAGACCTGTTTCAGACCTGTTTCAGACCCTGTTTCAGACCCTGTTTCAGACCCTGTTTCAGACCCTGTTTCAGACCCTGTTCTAGACCCTGTTTCAGACCCTGTTTCAGACCCTGTTTCAGACCCTGTTTCAGACCTGTTTCAGACCCTGTTTCAGACCCTGTTTCAGACCCTGTTTCAGACCTGTTTCAGACCCTGTTTCAGACCCTGTTTCAGACCCTGTTTCAGACCCTGTTTCAGACTCTGTTTCAGACCCTGTTTCAGACCTGTTTCAGACCCTGTTTCAGACCCTGTTTCAGACCTGTTTCAGACTCTGTTTCAGAACCTGTTTCAGACCTGTTTCAGACCCTGTTTCAGACCTGTTTCAGACCCTGTTTCAGACCCTGTTTCAGACCCTGTTTCAGACCCTGTTTCAGACTCTGTTTCAGACCCTGTTTCAGACCCTGTTTCAGACCCTGTTTCAGACCTGTTTCAGACCCTGTTTCAGACCTGTTTCAGACCCTGTTTCAGACCCTGTTTCAGACCCTGTTTCAGACCTGTTTCAGACCCTGTTTCAGACCTGTTTCAGACCATGTTTCAGACCCTGTTTCAGACCTGTTTCAGACTCTGTTTCAGACCCTGTTTCAGACCCTGTTTCAGACCATGTTTCAGACCCTGTTTCAGACCCTGTTTCAGACTCTGTTTCAGACCCTGTTTCAAACCCTGTTTCAGACCCTGTTTCAAACCCTGTTTCAGACCCTGTTTCAGACCCTGTTTCAGACCTGTTTCAGACCCTGTTTCAGACCTGTTTCAGACCCTGTTTCAGACTCTGTTTCAGACCCTGTTTCAGACCCTGTTTCAGACCTGTTTCAGACTTGTTTCAGACCTGTTTCAGACCCTGTTCTAGACCCTGTTTCAGACCCTGTTTCAGACCCTGTTTCAGACCCTGTTTCAGACCCTGTTTCAGACCCTGTTTCAGACCCTGTTCTAGACCCTGTTTCAGACTCTGTTTCAGACCTGTTTCAGACTCTGTTTCAGACCTGTTTCAGACCCTGTTTCAGACCCTGTTTCAGACTCTGTTTCAGACCTGTTTCAGACTCTGTTTCAGACCCTGTTTCAGACTCTGTTTCAGACCTGTTTCAGACCTGTTTCAGACCCTGTTTCAGACCCTGTTTCAGACCCTGTTTCAGACCCTGTTTCAGACCTGTTTCAGACTCTGTTTCAGACCCTGTTTCAGACCCTGTTTCAGACCCTGTTTCAGATCTGTTTCAGACCCTGTTTCAGACCTGTTTCAGACCCTGTTTCAGACCCTGTTTCAGACCTGTTTCAGACCCTGTTCTAGACCCTGTTTCAGACCTGTTTCAGACCCTGTTTCAGACCCTGTTTCAGACCCTGTTTCAGACCTGTTTCAGACCCTGTTTCAGACCCTGTTTCAGACCTGTTTCAGACCCTGTTTCAGACCCTGTTTCAGACCTGTTTCAGACCCTGTTTCAGACCTGTTTCAGACCCTGTTTCAGACCCTGTTTCAGACCTGTTTCAGACCCTGTTTCAGACCCTGTTTCAGACCCTGTTTCAGACCCTGTTTCAGACCTGTTTCAGACTCTGTTTCAGACCTGTTTCAGACTCTTTTTCAGACCCTGTTTCAGACCTGTTTCAGACCTGTTTCAGACCATGTTTCAGACCTGTTTCAGACTCTGTTTCAGACCCTGTTTCAGACCCTGTTTCAGACCTGTTTCAGACTCTGTTTCAGACCCTGTTTCAGACCCTGTTTCAGACCCTGTCTCAGATCCTGTTTCAGACCCTGTTTCAGATTCTGTTTATGACCCTGTTTCAGACCCTGTTCTAGACCCTGTTTCAGACCCTGTTTCAGACCTGTTTCAGACCCTGTTTCAGACCTGTTTCAGACCTGTTTCAGACCCTGTTTCAGACCCTGTTTCAGACCCTGTTTCAGACTCTGTTTCAGACCTGTTTCAGACCCTGTTTCAGACCCTGTTTCAGACTCTGTTTCAGACCCTGTTTCAGACTCTGTTTCAGACCCTGTTTCAGACCCTGTTCTAGACCCTGTTTCAGACCCTGTTTCAGACTCTGTTTCAGACCTGTTTCAGACCTGTTTCAGACCCTGTTTCAGACTCTGTTTCAGACCCTGTTTCAGACCTGTTTCAGACCCTGTTTCATACCCTGTTTCAGACCCTGTTTCAGACCCTGTTTCAGACCTGTTTCAGACTCTGTTTCAGACCCTGTTTCAGACCTGTTTCAGACCCTGTTTCAGACCCTGTTTCAGACCCTGTTTCAGACTCTGTTTCAGACCCTGTTTCAGACCTGTTTCAGACCTGTTTCAGACCCTGTTTCAGACCCTGTTTCAGATCCTGTTTCAGACCCTGTTTCAGATTCTGTTTATGACCCTGTTTCAGACCCTGTTCTAGACCCTGTTTCAGACCCTGTTTCAGACCTGTTTCAGACCCTGTTTCAGACCTGTTTCAGACCTGTTTCAGACCCTGTTTCAGACCCTGTTTCAGACCCTGTTTCAGACCCTGTTTCAGACCCTGTTTCAGACTCTGTTTCAGACCCTGTTTCAGACTCTGTTTCAGACCCTGTTTCAGACTCTGTTTCAGACCCTGTTTCAGACCCTGTTCTAGACCCTGTTTCAGACCCTGTTTCAGACTCTGTTTCAGACCTGTTTCAGACCTGTTTCAGACCTGTTTCAGACCTGTTTCAGACCCTGTTTCAGACTCTGTTTCAGACCCTGTTTCAGACCCTGTTTCAGACCCTGTTTCAGACCCTGTTTCAGACCTGTTTCAGACCTGTTTCAGACCCTGTTTCAGACCCTGTTTCAGACCCTGTTTCAGACCCTGTTTCAGACTCTGTTTCAGACCCTGTTTCAGACCTGTTTCAGACCCTGTTTCAGACCCTGTTTCAGACCCTGTTTCAGACTCTGTTTCAGACCCTGTTTCAGACCTGTTTCAGACCTGTTTCAGACTCTGTTTCAGACCCTGTTTCAGACCCTGTTTCAGACCTGTTTCAGACCCTGTTTCAGACCCTGTTTCAGACTTGTTTCAGACCTGTTTCAGACCCTGTTTCAGACCCTGTTCTAGACCCTGTTTCAGACCTGTTTCAGACCCTGTTTCAGACCCTGTTTCAGACCTGTTTCAGACCTGTTTCAGACCCTGTTTCAGACCCTGTTTCAGACCCTGTTTCAGACCCTGTTTCAGACCCTGTTCTAGACCCTGTTCTAGACCCTGTTTCAGACTCTGTTTCAGACCTGTTTCAGACTTGTTTCAGACCCTGTTTCAGACCCTGTTCTAGACCCTGTTTCAGACCCTGTTTCAGACTCTGTTTCAGACCCTGTTTCAGACCCTGTTCTAGACCCTGTTTCAGACCGTTTCAGACCCTGTTTCAGACCTGTTTAGGACCTGTTTCAGACTCTGTTTCAGACCTGTTTCAGACCCTGTTTCAGACCCTGTTTCAGACCTGTTTCAGACTCTGTTTCAGAACCTGTTTCAGACCTGTTTCAGACCCTGTTTCAGACCTGTTTCAGACCCTGTTTCAGACCCTGTTTCAGACTCTGTTTCAGACCTGTTTCAGACCCTGTTTCAGACCCTGTTTCAGACCCTGTTTCAGACCCTGTTTCAGACCCTGTTTCAGACTCTGTTTCAGACCTGTTTCAGACCCTGTTTCAGACCCTGTTTCAGACCCTGTTTCAGACCTGTTTCAGACCCTGTTTCAGACCTGTTTCAGACCTGTTTCAGACCCTGTTTCAGACCCTGTTTCAGACCCTGTTTCAGACCAGTTTCAGACCCTGTTTCAGACCCTGTTTCAGACCTGTTTCAGACCCTGTTTCAGACCCTGTTTCAGACCCTGTTTCAGACTCTGTTTCAGACTCTGTTTCAGACCTGTTTCAGACCCTGTTTCAGACCTGTTTCAGACCCTGTTTCAGACCTGTTTCAGACCCTGTTTCAGACCTGTTTCAGACCCTGTTTCAGACCTGTTTCAGACCCTGTTTCAGACCTGTTTCAGACCCTGTTTCAGACCTGTTTCAGACCCTGTTTCAGACCTGTTTCAGACCCTGTTTCAACCCTGCTTGGTGGCGCTGTTTCTCCAACAGTTGCATTTCCTTGTGAATAATGAGACATTTGACCTGGAGTTATGACATGTGACTTTTAGCTCCGCCTCTGGGACGGACACATTTTCACTCTTTATCAAAGATCTTTCTCACTTGTTTTTAATATATTTAGTAGTCGCTGTGCAGAATAGCAATGGATTGTTACATCTTAGATATTATTCCCCAGGTAAATTCTGATTTATAAGCCAGATTTCAGGGTCATAATGGTCATTACTTTGTTGAATTCATTGGTTGTAATAACTTCTTATTTGAAACCTATCAAAGCCCCGTTTCTCCAAGTCAAAGAATTATTTCAACATATCAAAGTTTTTGGTGGTTCAGCACATTTTCACTGCTCCAGGGACTTGAGTGCTCACACGAGGCACGAGGGCGGGGGCCCCTGACCCTCTGAGGGGGCCCCTGACCCTCTGATGTAGTGTTTCATGGTCACGATATGACAGAGCAGGTCCACATCGCACTCAGACAGTGGCAAACCCGGGCCATGTCCATGTCCCCGAGTTCAATGAGACACAAACTGGGGCCTTAATCTGAAAAATTATCCTGTCACTGCTGTGTCCAGCAGATCATTGCACCGTTTACCAGCTCAACACGCTCCACTGAGCAGCTGTAATGGAAATGCTTTCAGGGCTGGGTCGGGCTGGGTCAGGCTGGGTCGAGCTGTGTCGGGCTGGGTCAGGCTGGGTCGGGCTGGGTCGGGCTCCTCAATGAGCCGCAGACGTAGTCCTACAGGACCCTGAGTGCACACAATGATCTGAAATATGATGTTTTGATGATGTAATTCAAACCCAGCAGCACGAGTGAATGAAGCGGTGATTGTTAGGTTTTTATATTGTTAGGTTATTCATCTTAAGTGACTTTGGGATACTTCTGCTCATGTCCATGAAGTATTTTCTTAAATTGTGAGTGACATTCAGAGGACCAAACTCTTTTAGATTCATCCTCACCTTTATTTTCCTAAGGCCTTTGTATTTCCTGTATTATATTTATTGCAATGAATGCCATTGTATTCCTGCCCTTTTTTTAAATAAAGTCTTAATTTTTCCCTAACTATAATGTAGTTAGAGGCTTAACTGAACTGAAGCGACTAATAAAACATGATGTTGATGTTCATAAATGTATGCACTTGTATTGGATCTATTTGAACGAGTTATTTTTTAAAAATAAAATATTTTTTAAAATCTGTATTTCCCATTATTATGTTGCAAACAAAATTTCAGTCATTTTATAGGTGTAACGTTTTAGAAACAAACATTTTTATTATTATCCATCCATCCATTTTCTTCCACTTTATCAGGGGCCGGCAGCAGTCTGAGCAGGGACTCCCAGACTTCCTACTACCCAGACACTTCCTCCAGCTCCTCAGGGGGGATCCCGAGGTGTTCCCAGGCCAGCTGAGAGACATAGTCTCTCCAGCATGTCCTGGGTCTTCCCTGGGGCCTCTTCCCGGTGGGACATACCTGAAACACTTCCCGAGGGAGGCGCCCAGGAGGCATCCGGAACAGATGCCCGAGCCACCTCAGCTGGAGGAGCAGCGGCTCCACTCCGAGCTCCCCCCGTGTGGCCGAGCTCCTCACCTTATCTCTAAGGGAGCGCCCAGCCACACGGCGGAGGAAACTCATTTCGACCGCTTGTATCCGCGATCTTGTCCTTTCGGTCACTACCCAAAGCTCATGACCATAGGTGAGGTCAGGAACGTAGACCGACCGGTAAATAGAGAGCTTTGCCTTTCGGCTCAGCTCCCTCTTTACCACAACGGTCCGATGCAGCGACTGCATCACTGCAGCCGCTGCACCGATCCGCCTGTAGATCTCACGCTCCATCCTTCCCTCACTCGTGAACAAGACCCCGAGATACTTGAACTCCTCCACTTGGGGCAAGGACACCCCACCCACCTGAAGAGGGCAAGCCACCTTTTTCCGGTCGAGAACCGATTTGGAGCTGATTCTCATCCCAGACGCTTCACACTCGGCTCAAACCGTCCCAGTGCAGCTGCAGGTCCGGGTTTGATGGAGCCATCAGGACAACATCGTCTGCAAACAGCAGAGATGGAATCCTGTGGTCCCCAAACCGGACACCCTCCGACCCCTGACCACACCCTCTGACCCCTGACTGCGGAGGACCCCCCAAAGAACACCCCGAGGGACACGGTCGAAAGCCTTCTCCAGATCCACAAAGCACATGTGGACTGGTTGGGCAAACTCCCATGAACCCTCGAGCACCCGATGGAGAGTCTAGAGCTGGTCCAGTGTTCCACGACCGGGACTAAAACCGCTCTGCTCCTCCTGAATCCGAGGTTCGACTATCGGTCGGATTCTCCTCTCTAGTACCTGGAATAGGCCTTATGGGAGGCTGAGGAGTGTGATCCCTCTGTAGTTGGAACACACCCTCCGGTCCCCCTTCTTGAACAGAGGGACCACCACCCGGTCTTCCAGTCCAGAGGCACGGTCCCCGACCGCCACGAGACAGAGACTTTATGTACTCAGGGCGGATCTCATCCACCCCCGGAGCCACTGAGGAGTTTGCGAACAACCTCAGTGACTTCAGCTTGGGTGATGGATGAGCCAGCCTCTGAGTCCCCAGTCTCTGCTTCCTCTTCAGAAGACGTGACTGAGGGATTAAGGAGATCCTCAAAGTATTCCTTCCACCGTCCAACCACATCCCCAGTCGAGGTCAGCAGGCCTCCACCCGACACCATAAACGGTGTTGGTGAAGCACTGCTTCCCCCTCCTGAGGCGCCGGACGGTTTGACAGAATTTCTTTGGGGCCGACCGATAGTCCTCCTCCATGACCTCCCCGAACTCCTCCCAGGCCCAGGTTTTTGCCTCTGCGACAAAGGCGGTAAATATTTCAAATGTCAATATGATCGATGTTGCTCTGTCTGATCATTTCTGTGTCTTCTTTGACCTGTCTGTTTTTCTCAAACCACCAGCTGGTCCCGCAGCTGTTCAGAGACTGGTCCTGCAGTTGTTCAGAGGCTGGTCCTGCAGCTGTTCAGAGGCTGGTCCTGCAGTTGTTCAGAGGCTGGTCCTGCAGCTGTTCAGAGGCTGGTCCTGCAGTTGTTCAGAGGGGACACATAAGTGATGGCACAGGTGCACTGTTTATGGAAATGATAAACTTTGAAAATGTCTCATGTTCTAATGTAAATGATTTGTTGAACTCTGTTACATCGAGTGTTTTGAATGTTCTGGACACCATTGCCCCTATGAAGGCTAAAGTGGTTAAAAATAAGCAGAAGTTGCCATGGAGACATGATGATTGGGTCAAGGCACAGAAAAGGGAGTCACCGGGCTGAACGGAAATGGCGCAAGTCAAAGCTCCAGGTTCAAAAAGAGAAACCTCCAGCTCAGCTGCCGTTAGAACTCATTTCCACATCAAGTGTAATGAGTTTGCATTATTCTTTAATGACAAAATTCTGAGCATTAAAAATGCTATAAATCCCACAAGGCAAAAAATTACCCTAAAACCACCAAGACACTTAGAGCTGACTCACTTTGCACCTGTAACTGACAAAACTGTCCATGAGATCATCACCAGTCTGAGTTCATCTACAGCTGCCTCCATGTGTGAGCCTCCAGATTTCTAAAGTCTGTGCTGAACAGTTTGTTAGCACCATTCACTCACATAGTTAACATGTCGCTTCAATCTGGAACATTCCCAATGTCTTTGAAAACTGCGGTCATAAAGCCTCTCCTAAAGAAGAGCAGTCTTGATGCCGCAGTACTGAGTCATGACCGGTCCATCTCTAATCTGACATTTTGGGGCAAAGTCCTTGAAAAGGTCGTTTACAACAGTCACAGATTTCCTCTTAATAAAAAACGCATTAGATGTTTTTCAGTCAGGTTTTAAGTTGAATTCCTGACAAGAACGTGCTGTCCTCCTAACACTAGGTGGCAATATGTGTCGTTTCAGTGGATATATGCCCCGCCCATTCCGGTTGACCTTTTGCGTCACATATAAACAACTGTCATGCGCATTTTTGAACAACAGCAAGATGCAGCTTTGTTCATCTCTTATGTAATGTCTGCGTTAGTTATTGTGCAGATAAAGTGCACGCTAACCCTGGTGTTGTGTTCTCCCTTGTATGGTTTTGTTCCGGGGTCATACGTCAGCGTGGGTCGTGGAGCATGCGCACAAGCCTTGTCTAGTTTCAGTGAGAATTTGAACGCTGATTTCTATCAGAGTAAGGTGTTTACACGCACACGAAAATGTCTGATTGTATCGGATTAAAGCCAACTATTCAGTTTTTTCGTTTGCATGTGAACCCACTGACTGACACGGGCAAAGCCTCAGTCTTAATTCTGTTAGATCTGAGTGCTGCTTTTGACACTGTCGCTCATGGGATCCTCTTACAGAGACTAGAGGACTGGGTGGACATCACTGGCCCCGCCCTAAACTGGTTAAGGCCCTATCTGGAAGACAGGAAGTACTTTGTGTCTCAGACCACATGACCCTGACCTGTGGAGTGCCCCAAGGGTCAGTCCTG
Organism: Eucyclogobius newberryi; assembly: GCF_026437365.1. Taxonomy (NCBI): domain Eukaryota; kingdom Metazoa; phylum Chordata; class Actinopteri; order Gobiiformes; family Gobiidae; genus Eucyclogobius; species Eucyclogobius newberryi. Next base: position 32,819,852 of record NW_027315812.1, read on the forward strand.
GGTCCCCTTCTGTTCAACCTCTACATGCTGCCGTTAGGTCAGCTGATACGCAGTGAAAATGTGTCCTATCACAATGATGCAGACGAGTCAGATCTATGTTTCACTGTCGGCAGGTGAATATGGACCAGTGGATTCACTCTGTCTCTGCATCCAACCGATCAGTTTGTGGAGCAAAACAACTTTCTCCAGCTGAACTCAGACAAGACTGAAATCATCGTCTTTGTCACAGAAACAAAGACAAAGTGTTAGTGTCACCTCCAGAGTCTCGCTCTAAAACCTACAAACCAAGTTACAAATCTGGGGGTAATAATGGACTCAGACTTGAACTTTAACAGCCACATCAAATCAATAACATCAGCAGCTTTTTACCATCTAAAAAACATTGCCAAAATCAAGAATATAGTGTCTAAACCAGATTTAGAGAGACTTATCCATGCGTTTGTCTCCAGTAGATTAGACTGTAACGGCCTCCTGCTGGTGCCAGAGTCTGGACTAAACATGGACCGGCCTCCTGCTGGTGCCAGAGTCAGGACTAAACATGGACCGGCCTCCTGCTGGTGCCAGAGTCAGGACTAAACATGGACCGGCCTCCTGCTGGTGCCAGAGTCAGGACTAAACATGGACCGGCCTCCTGCTGGTGCCAGAGTCAGGACTAAACATGGACCGGCCTCCTGCTGGTGCCAGAGTCAGGACTAAACATGGACCGGCCTCCTGCTGGTGCCAGAGTCAGGACTAAACATGGACCGGCCTCCTGCTGGTGCCAGAGTCAGGACTAAACATGGACCGGCCTCCTGCTGGTGCCAGAGTCAGGACTAAACATGGACCGGCCTCCTGCTGGTGCCAGAGTCAGGACTAAACATGGACCGGCCTCCTGCTGGTGCCAGAGTCAGGAGTAAACATGGACCGGCCTCCTGCTGGTGCCAGAGTCAGGACTAAACATGGACCGGCCTCCTGCTGGTGCCAGAGTCAGGACTAAACATGGACCGGCCTCCTGCTGGTGCCAGAGGCAGGACTAAACATGGACCGGCCTCCTGCTGGTGCCAGAGTCAGGAGTAAACATGGAGCGGCCTCCTGCTGGTGCCAGAGTCAGGACTAAACATGGACCGGCCTCCTGCTGGTGCCAGAGTCAGGAGTAAACATGGAGCGGCCTCCTGCTGGTGCCAGAGTCAGGACTAAACATGGACCGGCCTCCTGCTGGTGCCAGAGTCAGGAGTAAACATGGAGCGGCCTCCTGCTGGTGCCAGAGTCAGGACTAAACATGGAGAATCTGTGTTTCAGTTTTATGCAGCTAAAATCTGGAACATTCTTCCTGAAGATGTGAGACAGGTTCTACTCTGACAATGTTCAAATCTAAGCTAAAAACAGTTTAGTTTAGCTGTGCATGTGACTGAAAAGATTTTTCTTTGCACTCTTCTCTTTTATGTGATTTCATTAGTTTAGACAATCAGTTGGATTGATTTAAAATGGAGTTGGACTCCAAAACACCCTTTTTGGCTAGGTGTTTTTTATTACATTTTTATTTAGTTAATTTTATTGTATTTCTGTTTCTGTAATTTCTTTGTGATTTTTGCGAAGTGTCGCAGAGTGATGCGGCTGAAATGGAATGCCTGGAAGTGAGTAGGAATTGAGTGAAGACGGGCAAGGGTTGCAGGAGTAGCAGGGAAGTGCCAGCAGTGGCAGGGCGTGGAGAGCGCCGGCAGACGGCGAGGCGTGGACAGGAGAACGGCAGAACGGGACGAGCCGGCATGCGGCGGGACTAGGAGGTGTCGGCAGACGGCGGGAGGGAAGTCACGACGGAACTGGAAGTGACGGTAGACTGCAGGACGGGAGCAGGGTCAGCAGAGATCGACCGTGAACGTGGGGCGCGGACTGAATTAGGACAGGCCGGGAGTGGACGGCGCGAGCGTGGCTCGAGAGACGGTAATGAGGAAATCTAGAACCACCACCAGTATTTGTTGAGTTGAGACTGCACCGGGGTGCAGGAGATTTAGGCTGTAGATGTTAGAGGCAGATCGGGGCGATGTACCCCGGGTGCCCACGATGTAGCGGCTCCTAAACGAGCCCGGAGTTGAGTGGACAGATGCGCGGGAACGACGTGGCCCTAAGGCGTTCTAAGACCAGGGTGCTGACGTGGGCTGGCCTTCTGAAGATAGGAACGATGAGGAATGGGGCGGTGGGAGTGACCAGTGTGCGTGCGGTGACGAGGCAGGGCCTTAACGTTAAGAGATTTGAAAGGTCATGTAGAATGACTGAGATGCTTGGAGCGTAGAGGGGAGGTGCAGGCAGACGGCAGACGGCAGAACGTGAACGGAAGGCGCCGGCAGATGGCAGATCGTGAACAGGGAGGCGCCGGCAGAGCGTGAACGGGGAGGCACCGGCAGACGGCATGGAGGGGAGGTGCCGGCAGACGGCGGAGCGTGAACGGGAAGGCGCCGGCAGACGCAAGAGCGTGAACGGGAAGGCGCCGGCAGACGCGAGAGCATGAAGGCGCCGGCAGACGGCAGAACGTTGAGGCGCCGGCAAACGGCAGAGCGTTGAGGCGCCGGCAGACGGCAGAGCGTTGAGGCGCCGGCAGACAGCAGGGCGTTGAGGCGCCGGCAGACGGCAGGGCGTTGAGGCGCCGGCAGACGGCAGAGCATTGAGGCACCGGCAGACGGCAGAGCGTTGAGGCGCCGGCAGACGGCAGAGCGTTGAGGTGCAGCATCGGGAAGGGGAGTCGCTGTGGAACGTGGGTCGCGGGTGAGCAGAAGATGCGGACGGGAGCGGGATGTGGGAGATGGCAACGGGACATGGACGGGAGTGGGGATGGAGAGGGACGACTGCAACGTGGATAGCAGTCAGGAATTTTTTATTTATTTTTTTCCCTCTCTTTTTCTCTTCTTCCTTTTCTTGTCTTTTTCTTCCTCTTTCTTTTTATCTCTTTTTCTTTTTCTCTCCTCTTTTCTCTCTCTTACCTGTTTCTGGCCGGACGGGAGGCGGACAGGGGGGTGCCTGTGGGACATGGGCCGCAGACGGGAGGCGGACAGAGGGGTGCCTGTGGGACATGGGCCACGGACGGGAGGCGGACAGAGGGGTGCCGTGTCGGATCTGGCTCTTGAACTGGCCCTTGATGTGGCCCTGGACCTGTCTCTGGACCTGTCCCTGGACCTGACCCTGGACCTGACCCTGGACCTGAAACTGGACCTGAACCTGTTTCTGGTCGGACGAGAGGCGGACGGGGGGGTGCCGTGGGACATGGGCCACGGACGGGAAGTGGACAGAGGGGTGCATGCGGGACATGGGCCACAGACGGGAGGCGGACAGGGGGTGCTGTGGGACATGGGCCACGGACAGGAAGTGGACAGAGGGGTGCATGCGGGACATGGGCCACAGACGGGAGGCGGACAGGGGGGTGCTGTGGGACATGGGCCACAGACGGAAGGCGGACAGAGGGGTTCCTGTGGGACATGGGCCACAGACGGGAGGCGGACGGAGGGGTGCATGAGAGATGTGGGACATGAACGGGAGCCTTGATCTGACCCTTGATCTGACCCTTGATCTGACCCTTGACCTGTTTCTGGTCGGACGGGAGGCGGACAGGGGGGGTGCCGTGGGACATGGGCCACGGACGGGAGGTGGACGAGGGGGGTTGCCGTGGGACATGGGCCACGGACGGGAGGCGGACAGAGGGGTGCCTGTGGGACATGGGCCACAGACGGGAGGTGGACGGAGGGGTGCATGAGAGATGTGGGACATGAACGGGAGCGGGACAGCAGGCATGGGCAGCGGGGGAAGGCGAGGGATGACTGGGACTTGGGTCACGGACGGGAGCTGGCCGGAGAGGCTGGTGGATGGGAAGCATTTCGAGCGAAAGTGAAGGGTCCTGTAATGAGGGAACGCGGCAAGCCGGCTCAGCTCTTCCACCGGGTTAGGTGGATGCGCTCTTCCGAGCCGGAGGACCGCGGGAGGACCTGGGGCCCCCCTGAAAGGACGGGGAGTCTTGAGTGGAGGGTCATCTGATTCGAAATCTGACATAGTATCAGTCGAAGTTCGGTTTGAAGCGGACGAGCCATCTGCCTGAGGGCTTAAATGCGACCGCCTGGGCGCTGATTGGGAGCGGGGAGGAGTGACTTGAAAGCATTAATTGGTGATGAGAAGCAGGTGCGGGGGCCATGATGCAGACGTCCCCTGTCCTTCCACCCTCCTTCTTGGCCGGGAAAAACTGCATAACCTCTTTGGGATAAGCGCAGACACCTGGAAGAGTCCATGGTGAAGTGAGGGATCTGACTCTCACAGACGGACAGGCAGACGCCGCTTTAGTGCGATGATGGCGCTGGGGAGAGGGGTCCTTCCATGGAGGCCGACGCAGATTTAAGTTAGGTCTTCCAGGTGAATTTACGCAGGCTTCATATGTCCACTTCCACGTGTAAATATCGAGTCTCCCCTGGTGAACTTGTAATAAGAACGGATTATTCCCTCGGAGGGCGTGGCCAGGAGTCGGAGGGTGTGGTCAGGGGTCGGAGGGTGTGGTCAGGGGTCGGAGGGTGTCCGGTTTGGGGACCACAGGATCTCATCTCTGCTGTTTGCAGACGATGTTGTCCTGATGGCTCCCTCAAACTGGAAGGACTATGTCTCTGGGCTTGAGAAGGCCTCAGGACCCCCCGGAGCAGCTGGAGGAAGGGTGTCGGGATAAGCAGAACAAGATGGATTATTAGTTAATCTATGATCATTTCACCTTTGTATTCACAAATAGTAGTTCACAACTAAAATAGTTCAGTTAGACATTCCCATTTACATGAATCTTTGTCCATCATTTTTATTACATTTATGTTGAGCTTTGTCCATCAGTTCAGTCCATGTGTTTGAGTCACAAAACAGAGCATAAAAGTGAAAAGTTTAGGGTTGATAGTTGAAGAAGACACTGGGCTTTGGTCCTTCTTTACAGCGGCAAGTCACTGACACTTAAAAGACAAACTTTTGTGGACACTTCCAGCTGCTCTTCCTCACATTAACCAGCTACTAATGACCTGAAGCAAACAGCTCAGCCTCAGTCTGGAGTCACGTCTGCAAGTCCCACCTAACCACAGTTATACACTTCTGGACAGAAGAGGAATCCTTTGTTTTGAGTCTTTTTGTTGGCACAGCCCACAGTGAACATTCTGCTGTCATCCTCAAGGTGGCAGCAGCAACAAGTGTGTCACATCACTTCAGACCCATGAATACAATTCTCGCCATAAATACCCAAAAAGGCAAAATGGCAGAGCAAGTCCTTTCTAGCATCCCTTAGTCACGTGTTAAATGGTTTAGAATGAGTTCAAAGGGAGAACAGATAATTATAGGCTTCTTTTGATCTACTGCAGAGAGACGCCTCTGTAGTGAAGGGGCCTTCACCCAGGCACCACAGCACAGATCCAGGAGTCACCCATAACCCGGGGTGTGGCGGGACCCACCACATCTATGTGTGTTGTAGGTCCTGTTCCAGAGCCTGGATCTGTGCACTGGAGACATCTAGTGTTGAGAAGAGGTAAGAGGCTCTTTAAATATATATTCAACCGTAATATTCATGGGTTTCTGTAATATGTGATATTTCAGGATCAACGTTAATCAAATGATTAAACCAATTTATTTCAATGTGGTTGGTGGTCGGTTCTAATTTCATATAATTCTGACAGTTTAATAAATCATTGAAAATCTAGCTTTTAAACACATGGCACACATGTGTACTATATATCGATAGAAATGAAGTATGTTACAGGAATGTCACATAAGAGTTCACTTCCCTCACGAGGAGAGGCTGCGCTGACTGCATGCAGCCACAAGGGGGCGCACTGCACTCTCTCTCTACAACACTATCAAGCACTGAATATTACTCTAGTTGTCACATTTTATCCAGTCTTAAACACATACTGTGGAAACACCAGTCACTGGTAACGAGTTACTTCAAAATAATAATACTCAAGAGGCAGTAGTCGAAGTGGTGTTCCAAGAAATGACTCAAAGACAAATGAGATAATATTCAAGGAAACTGCTGCTCAAGTAAGAGTAACTATAAGAGTAACTCAAAGAGTTACTCTACAGATCTAATGCTAATGGTCCTAAATCTTTTTAACAAAAAATAAGCAACAAATTAGAACGATCAGTTTGCTTTTCTGACACATGTGACACATTCTGAGGAGGACGCTCACATGTGTCAGGTGATGGAGGAGAGAGAGAGATGTTCAGGTGATGGAGGAGAGTGAGGTGTTCAGGTGATGGAGGAGAGTGAGGTGTTCAGGTGATGGAGGAGAGTGAGGTGTTCAGGTGATGGAGGAGAGTGAGGTGTTCAGGTGATGGAGGAGAGTGAGGTGTTCAGGTGATGGAGGAGAGAGAGAGATGTTCAGGTGATGGAGGAGAGTGAGGTGTTCAGGTGATGGAGGAGAGTGAGGTGTTCAGGTGATGGAGGAGAGTGAGGTGTTCAGGTGATGGAGGAGAGAGAGATGTTCAGGTGATGGAGGAGAGTGAGATGTTCAGGTGATGCAGGAGAGTGAGATGTTCTGCTGAGCACCATGTGTGTCCCGGGGTGGCCCCTGGTGGCCCCTGATGGCCCCTGGGGGCCTCTGGGCTGCACTTGTTCTGTCTGCGTTCCACTTTGTTGACAAGAATGTGGCTCTCTCCCAGATCCTGGACAAATAAACTCAACCATGAGAGCACATAGTCTCCGCCCTCTGTGACTCCGCCTCTTCCACGTCTCAGAATAACTTGGACAATGTTTAGCCTGAATCCAGCGTTTTGACGTCATCTAACGAACCATTTCTTTGTTATTTTCGTTATTATCACATGCAGATCCCGGGCATTTCTCCAGGAGATGGAACGTTCAAACCAAACTCTGGAACATTCTTTATGGAAATACGTTTGTTGTTAGTCATTCTGTGGAATGTTTGTGGTAAAGTCACAGGACAGTTCCTGGTCGTTAGTTCCTTCAGTCACGATGAAGCTTTTACTGTGAAAAAACAACTTATGCTGCCACATCCTCTCCAACAGTCTGCCTCCTGCTGCCACATCCTCTCCAACAGTCTGTCTCCTGCTGCCACATCCTCTCCAACAGTCTGCCTCCTGCTGCCACATCCTCTCCAACAGTCTGTCTCCTGCTGCCACATCCTCTCCAACAGTCTGTCTCCTGCTGCCACATCCTCTCCAACAGTCTGTCTCCTGCTGCCACATCCTCTCCAACAGTCTGTCTCCTGCTGCCACATCCTCTCCAACAGTCTGCCTCCTGCTGCCACATCCTCTCCAACAGTCTGTCTCCTGCTGCCACATCCTCTCCAACAGTCTGCCTCCTGCTGCCACATCCTCTCCAACAGTCTGTCTCCTGCTGCCACATCCTCTCCAACAGTCTGCCTCCTGCTGCCACATCCTCTCCAACAGTCTGTCTCCTGCTGCCACATCCTCTCCAACAGTCTGCCTCCTGCTGCCACATCCTCTCCAACAGTCTGTCTCCTGCTGCCACATCCTCTCCAACAGTCTGCCTCCTGCTGCCACATCCTCTCCAACAGTCTGCCTCCTGCTGCCACATCCTCTCCAACAGTCTGTCTCCTGCTGCCACATCCTCTCCAACAGTCTGCCTCCTGCTGCCACATCCTCTCCAACAGTCTGTCTCCTGCTGCCACATCCTCTCCAACAGTCTGTCTCCTGCTGCCACATCCTCTCCAACAGTCTGTCTCCTGCTGCCACATCCTCTCCAACAGTCTGCATTTCCCTGTGAGTAATGGGCACTTATGAAAAAACGTGATTTATTCTTTCAACAAAACTCTCTCCAAACATGTCGTCCTCCACAGGGCTGGACACACGTCCTCCACAGGGCTGGACACACGTCCTCCACAGGACTGGACACACGTCCTCCACAAGGCTGGACACACGTCCTCCACAGGGCTGGACACACGTCCTCCACAAGGCTGGACACACGTCCTCCACAAGGCTGGACACACGTCCTCCACAAGGCTGGACACACGTCCTCCACAGGGCTGGACACACGTCCTCCACAGGGCTGGACACACGTCCTCCACAAGGCTGGACACACGTCCTCCACAGGGCTGGACACACGTCCTCCACAGGACTGGACACACGTCCTCCACAGGACTGGACACACGTCCTCCACAGGGCTGGACACACGTCCTCCACAGGGCTGGACACACGTCCTCCACAGGGCTGGACACATGTCTCTGAGTGTCCAAACAAGACACTTATCTTTTATATCATGAGTAGTATTTGTCCAGATTAGAAATGCACTGATATCATTTAGATATAATTCCCCTTTATGAGCCTTGATAAACATCTAAATCAGAATCAGAAAAGATTTATTGTCAATGAACAGAATTCACAAACATTGGAACTTACTTCTCTGCAACATAAAACAATGAACAATGATAAAACAACCTTTATAAGTCAAAAAGGAAAATTATTTAAATCTGCTGAAGGATCAAAATAAAAACATGTTCACAAACCTTACAGTTGAATTACATATGAAGAGCAGAAAGAGACAGTGTTTAAGAAATGTTCATGAGTCCAACAGCCTGAGGGGAGTGGCCTCCTGTCTGAGGGGAGTGGCCTCCTGTCTGAGGGGAGTGGCCTCCTGCCTGAGGGGAGTGGCCTCCTGCCTGAGGGCGTGGCCTCCTGTCTGAGGGGAGTGGCCTTCTGTCTGAGGGGAGTGGCTTCCTGCCTGAGGGGAGTGGCCTCCTGTCTGAGGGGAGTGGCCTCCTGTCTGAGGGGCGTGGCCTCCTGTCTGAGGGGAGTGGCCTCCTGCCTGAGAGGCGTGGCCTCCTGCCTGAGGGGAGTGGCCTCCTGTCTGAGGGGAGTGGCCTCCTGCCTGAGGGGAGTGGCCTCCTGCCTGAGGGGCGTGGCCTCCTGTCTGAGGGGAGTGGCCTCCTGCCTGAGGGGAGTGGCCTCCTGCATGAGGGGAGTGGCCTCCTGCATGAGGGGAGTGGCCTCCTGCCTGAGGGGAGTGGCCTCCTGCCTGAGGGGAGTGGCCTCCTGCATGAGGGGAGTGGCCTCCTGCCTGAGGGGCGTGGCCTCCTGCCTGAGGGGAGTGGCCTCCTGCCTGAGGGGAGTGGCCTCCTGCCTGAGGGGAGTGGCCTCCTGCATGAGGGGAGTGGCCTCCTGCCTGAGGGGCGTGGCCTCCTGCCTGAGGGGAGTGGCCTCCTGCCTGAGGGGAGTGGCCTCCTGCCTGAGGGGAGTGGCCTCCTGCATGAGGGGAGTGGCCTCCTGCCTGAGGGGCGTGGCCTCCTGCCTGAGGGGAGTGGCCTCCTGCCTGAGGGGAGTGGCCTCCTGCCTGAGGGGAGTGGCCTCCTGCCTGAGGGGAGTGGCTTGTTATGGACAGAGAAATGTTTCGGACGAGCTTTTGTGATTTCTAATCTAATTTGTGATTTCTTTTTCACAGAAGAAAACGTTTACTGGACTATTTCTTCAAAGTGGAAAACTTTATTGAACAGGACGGATGAGAGAGAAGTGTGGGATGAGAGAAAAGGGAGGACATGCAGCAAATAGGCTGGGTCGGGAATCAAACTCACAACGCTGCGGCTGCACATGGAGCCTGGCATACGTGTGATGCGCCTTAACCACTCCACCATCGGCAGCATCCAAAAAGCTTTCTGTAACCTTTCCTTCTCCTCCTTCTGCCTCAGGTCAGGACCACGTGATCTGGACTCCAGCGTCATGGCCCACAGCGCCTCCTACTGTCTGCAGATGATCTGAAACACGCTGCTCGACTTCCTCCACGCTCCGGTTACTCCCACTGCCTTCAGCTCAGCGGCTGCTGCAGCAGATACGGCTCATGGCAGATACGGCTCGTGGCAGATACGGCTCGTGGCAGATACGGCTCGTGGCAGCGACACCTCGGCTCTAAAAAACTCATATTTCACTGCATTTTGAGTTTTATTTCGGACATCTTGAGCATTAACTGATCATCACATTCTCTCCCTCTTCTGATGCAGAGAAGTCGTGAGAATCTCAATCTGGACCGTTTCTCTGGAGGAGGAACTGCGTTTCTCCACCTCAGGCTTGCTAGCCATGTTAGCTTCGTTAGCTTGCGATGCGGCTGTTTTCCAATGGGACCGTCAGCTTTGTTTTGGTCCCGTAGTCTTCCCAGATTTGAGCCGTAGTCTTCCCAGACTTGGGCCGTAGTCTTCCCAGACTTGAGCCGTAGTCTTCCCAGACTTGGGCCGTAGTCTTCCCAGACTTGAGCCGTAGTCTTCCCAGACTTGGGCCGTAGTCTTCCCAGACTTGGGCCGTAGTCTTCCCAGACTTGGGCCGTAGTCTTCCCAGACTTGGGCCGTAGTCTTCCCAGACTTGAGCCGTAGTCTTCCCAGACTTGAGCCGTAGTCTTCCCAGACTTGGGCCGTAGTCTTCCCAGACTTGAGCCGTAGTCTTCCCAGACTTGGGCCGTAGTCTTCCCAGACTTGGGCCGTAGTCTTCCCAGACTTGGGCCGTAGTCTTCCCAGACTTGGGCCGTAGTCTTCCCAGACTTGGGCCGTAGTCTTCCCAGACTTGGGCCGTAGTCTTCCCAGACTTGGGCCGTAGTCTTCCCAGACTTGGGCCGTAGTCTTCCCAGACTTGGGCCGTAGTCTTCCCAGACTTGGGCCGTGTTCACACATCGCTTGTTCTTCTCTGGATTAAGTGGTGCATGTGTTTTGTGTTTGGGTGCAGCACTATAACCAGAAGCTTTCATCCTTTCTGTGTGGAGTTTGCATGTTCTGCCTGTGTCTGTAGGTTTCCTCTACCACTAAAAACATGTACAATAGGCTCCTCCCCTCTGGGACTTTCCTGCTTAAATAAAGGTCAATAAGCAAATAAAGCGTTGTTGGCTTTGTATGATTTGTTACAGTTAATGATGAACAGGACCGCGCCCACACGGCCACGCCCTGTCCACTCTGTTAATGATTGTCAGGTACACCAGACCTGCACTGCACTTATGTCATTCTCACTCAGTTTCACTACAAATGTCCACAACATGATGTTATATTTCATGAAAAAGGGATTTTCTACAAAATACATAAAAATATAATCCAGATAAATGAAGATTTAGAAGAAGTAAAACAGGTTATAGTTTTTTCCATAGCATAAACAAACACAAACAATGTACCTTATGATAAATAATAGATTATTATTTCATAAAAATAAAATATAATTATAGGACTAATATAAAATACAATAATAATAATATAACCACAGTTTTGTCTAAGTCACTAAATAATGGCCCACAGAAGAGGACTGGGAAGATACATTTGACTTTGGATCATTACAAATAGTCTCGTAAAATGACAGTTGAACCAAGTAAACACGTAAGTACAAGTGGACAAAGAGATATTGATCATTTGTAGACAAGAAACCAATCATTAAATTGATTAGACTTTTAACACAAATGTTGTGTAAAGCCACAGGTGCACCCGTAACCCGCTGTGGAGACAGTTGCTATAAGATGGGCCAAAAAATGATCCTTGTTCCTGTAGGAGCCAAACCCTCTGATAGACGTAGTGTTGGGAGCGGCCACAGAGTGGCGCTGTGGCCTCCTGAGCAAAGGGTATTTAGGTGGACTTTGTAGTGTAGAAGCCATAAAACGTGAACTTTCTGGGATCACACAAAACAGTGAGCTAGCGCGTCAGCTACCATGACGTCTACAACATAAGCAGCTCCAGTTGGTGTTCTTGGAGCCAGTGTCATCAGAGAACACCCGATGCCCCCAAGCAACACATTCTCCCCTCCTCAACTTCCTGGTGAAAGAAACTCTCCTGGAGGATCGTGAGTGGATCCAGCTCGACAATTAGACCCCAAAATAATCACAATATATAGTTAAATTCTGTTAAATCAACATATCATGTGTAGAAATATGAATAATGATTACAACATTTTTAGAGTATTAGAAATATTTAAAAAGTAACACTACCTTTGTATAAAGCAAACTCACACTGGTTTGCTTATTGTCTCACTGTTATGTGATTCCAGAGAGTTCTCTGAGGCAGTTCCAAAGTTCATGTATTTCCTTTATTTATTGCGATATTCCAAATATAAATCCAAAACAGTGCATCACTTCATATCAGAGATCAAATCCATATTCACCATATCACATATCACAGTTCAACAAACCGTTCTTGCCCGTCTAACAACCCCCACCCAACACCAAAGCTCCTACTTAAAGACCCGTTTTGCCTCTTCCCACAGCGACACCCTGTGGCCTCGCCCAACGCTGCACCATTATCAACTTTATTAACCTTAAGTCACATTTGTCAAAACTCTGAAGTGATGCATAAAGAGTCTTATATGATTATAATTGTTGGGTTAGTTTCGTATTCACAATTATTTCCCACACTTATCACAAGACTACATGAAGTTACAGTGGGCGTGGCACACTCGTGATCACACATGTCTTCAAATGAAATGTCACATTTTGGGGGTTACAATGTAATAACTGTTTAGATGACCAAAGATTCATCATGAGACTAATGTTTTAAAATACAACTTTTTAATGATATATTTGAAAGTAGATAAGGTTATGTCAGATATGTCATAAGTATCATCTGTGATTCCTTTCATTTACATCATGCTTTTCTAGACTTTAAAATAAACACGTGGCCAAAAACACATGGACTTGGTCTTTACTCTTCTGACAGTTTTTGGTGAACATTATGAACAGCAGGTGCATCTGACCCGGAGCGTCTGACCCGGAGCGTCTGACCCGGAGCGTCTGACCCGCAGCACACAAACACAGACGTGGTATAAAGCCTAATGATTAACGCTGGAGTCTCTGTGGACTCATCAGAATGGGCTTTATTGCCATTGTCAGTGAACGTCCTTCACAAACCAGGAACTTGCTTTGGCGTTGAGCTGTTCTTGTGGCGGGAGGTTCTGGTTGTGTCTTCACTGCCTGAAGAGTGACTCTATTTCAGCTTAAATCAGAGCGTTGCTGGTGTGACCCAGAATATGAAGCGCAATGGAAAAATATTGAATGTTGTGTTGTGCCAGGGGTTCCTGCGCAGGCGCTCCTCGCCCTGAAGACGGCTGAGTCACTTGGAGGAAGTAGATTCAATTACATTTTCAATTCACAACAGCAGTTTCCTCGAGGGGCGACAGTGTTCATGGGGACTAGGCAATGTCCCAGAGTCCCCTGTCCTTAGACAAATGTCCCAGAGTCCCCTGTCCTTAGACAAATGTCCCAGAGTCCCCTGTCCTTAGACAAATGTCCCAGAGTCCCCTGTCCTTAGACAAATGTCCCAGAGTCCCCTGTCCTTAGACAAATGTCCCAGTGTCCCCTGTCCTTAGACAAATGTCCCAGTGTCCCCTGTCCTTAGACAAATGTCCCAGTGTCCCCTGTCCTTAGACAAATGTCCCAGTGTCCCCTGTCCTTAGACAAATGTCCCAGTGTCCCCTGTCCTTAGACAAATGTCCCAGAGTCCCCTGTCCTTAGACAAATGTCCCAGAGTCCCCTGTCCTTAGACAAATGTCCCAGAGTCCCCTGTCCTTAGACAAATGTCCCAGAGTCCCCTGTCCTTAGACAAATGTCCCAGAGTCCCCTGTCCTTAGACAAATGTCCCAGAGTCCCCTGTCCTTAGACAAATGTCCCAGTGTCCCCTGTCCTTAGACAAATGTCCCAGTGTCCCCTGTCCTTAGACAAATGTCCCAGTGTCCCCTGTCCTTAGACAAATGTCCCAGTGTCCCCTGTCCTTAGACAAATGTCCCAGTGTCCCCTGTCATTAGACCCTCCTTCTCAGCCAGGAAAAACTACCAAACCTCTTTGGGAAAAAGTAGAAACCTGGAGGAGTTCCACATGAAGGAGAGATCTGACTCTCACAGACGGACGTGAGATGGACAGTGGAACTGTAGCCACTCAGGAGGAGAACCAGTTCTTCAGGAGGAGAACCAGTTCTTCAGGAGGAGAACCAGCTCTTCAGGAGGAGAATCAGTTCTTCAGGAGGAGAACCAGTTCTTCAGGAGGAGAACCAGCTCTTCAGGAGGAGAACCAGCTCTTCAGGAGGAAAACCAGTTCTTCAGGAGGAGAACCAGTTCTTCAGGAGGAGAACCAGCTCTTCAGGAGGAGAACCAGCTCTTCAGGAGGAAAACCAGTTCTTCAGGAGGAGAACCAGTTCTTCAGGAGGAGAACCAGCTCTTCAGGAGGAGAACCAGTTCTTCAGGAGGAGAACCAGCTCTTCAGGAGGAGAACCAGTTCTTCAGGAGGTGAACCAGTTCTTCAGGAGGAGAACCAGCTCTTCAGGAGGAAAACCAGTTCTTCAGGAGGAGAACCAGTTCTTCAGGAGGAGAACCAGTTCTTCAGGAGGAGAACCAGCTCTTCAGGAGGAGAACCAGTTCTTCAGGAGGAGAACCAGCTCTTCAGGAGGAGAACCAGTTCTTCAGGAGGAGAACCAGCTCTTCAGGAGGAGAACCAGTTCTTCAGGAGGTGAACCAGTTCTTCAGGAGGAGAACCAGTTCTTCAGGAGGAGAACCAGTTCTTCCGGGCAGATAAAGAACCGTTCATATGGAGTAGAGATCGTTTCTCCAGGAACTTGAGGAGCGTCTGGATCCACAGGTCATGTGCCTGTCCCACTCCTGGCAGGAAGTGGAAAAAGAAGAAGAAAAGGCAATGAACAGATTGCAAGTGAAATTAAATATTAAATATTGTTTAATAGAATAAGTAGTGAAGGAGAATCTAAATATGTTAACCATTACTATAATGTATAATCAACTATATTCATTTTATGAAACTGTTTTACGAAACTGTATTAAAAGTAAAACAAACTATATTCATTTTAGACTGTGTTACACTTGGGTTAACTCCTCATACGCACAACACATAGTCCATTGTCCCATTTGAGACACTCACTGCTCCTTTTGAGACATTCTCTGATAAGGACGGACACTTCCCGGAGCTGCAGACGTGCCAAAGAGCTCATGGAGGACGACTAGGAGGCGTCAATCGCCATATTCCGCCGAATATCTGAATGTTATAAATATAACACAGAGCAGGGATTTCGGCGCGTCCGGACTACGCCCGCGTAAGTCGCCGGTCATATTTGCATTGGGACAGATTTATTATTCTTGTACATGGCAGAGATTAAACATCTGATTGATTTAAACTTGCTGATTCATGCCTTTTCTTTCATAAACGAGCGCGCCAACAGTAGTCAGAAGCAGAGGTGCTCAAAGCTGCCATACTTCCCCCAGCACAGTTACTCCTAGAGTAGTTTAGAAACTGCAGATTTATATTTCTGTTCCTAACTGGCCTGGCCATAAGTCATTTCAAAGAGGAACGTTTTAAGCCTGGTCTTAAATGAAGAGACTGTGTCGGCCTCTTTAACATGGACAGGAGCTGATTCCATAACACAGGAGCTCTACCTCCTACTGTGCTTTTAGAGACTCTTGGGACCACCAGAAGGCTCTACCTCCTACTGTACTTTTAGAGACTATTGGGACCACCAGAAGGCTCTCCCTCCTACTGTACTTTTAGAGACTCTTGGGACCACCAGAAGGCTCTACCTCCTACTGTGCTTTTAGAGACTCTTGGGACCACCAGAAGGCTCTACCTCCTACTGTGCTTTTAGAGACTCTTGGCACCACCAGAAGGCTCTACCTCCTACTGTGCTTTTAGAGACTCTTGGGACCACCAGAAGGCTCTACCTCCTACTGTGCTTTTAGAGACTCTTGGGACCACCAGAAGGCTCTACCTCCTACTGTGCTTTTAGAGACTCTTGGCACCACCAGAAGGCTCTACCTCCTACTGTGCTTTTAGAGACTCTTGGGACCACCAGAAGGCTCTACCTCCTACTGTGCTTTTAGAGACTCTTGGCACCACCAGAAGGCTCTACCTCCTACTGTGCTTTTAGAGACTCTTGGGACCACCAGAAGGCTCTACCTCCTACTGTGCTTTTAGAGACTCTTGGGACCACCAGAAGGCTCTACCTCCTACTGTGCTTTTAGAGACTCTTGGCACCACCAGAAGGCTCTACCTCCTACTGTGCTTTTAGAGACTCTTGGGACCACCAGAAGGCCAGCATTTAGAGAGTGAAGAGCTCTGTTTGGATGATATGGTTCTATAGCATCTTTCAGGTAGGATGGGGCCATGTCATTTATGACTTTGTAAGTCAGGAGTAGAATTTTAAATTAGATTCTAAACTCGACAGGAGCCAGTGAAGAGACTCCAGCACCGGCGTAATGTGCTCTCTTCTTTTAGTTCCTGTTAGTAATCTTGCTGCTGCATTTTGAACAATTTGAAAAACATTCATAGAGCTTTTAGGACCTGCTGTGAGCAGGAGTTACAGTCTAATCCAGTCGTTACAAATGCAGGAGACGTTCTTCAGCTTCGCTTTTAGGCAGGATTCTTCTGATTTTGGCTCTATCTCACGCAGATGGAAATTGTCTGTTTTACAGGTTTGATTTCCTGGTCAAATAAGACTCAGAGGTTTCTTACAGTAGAACTGGAGGCTACACTGACATTGTCCAGTGTGACTATCTGCTCAGATAGAGCGTCTTGTACATGTTTAGGACCAGCACAATGACCTCCAGCACAATGACCTCCAGCACAATGACCTCCAGCACAATGTTCAGGATTAAGAAGCAGATCATTAAGTGTCCTCCAGGTTTTTATCTCCTTCACACAAGTACTAAGTCTGTACTTGATCGCTCTGATCAGGTTCATTGATAAATACAGCTGAGTGTCGTCTGCAGAGCAGTGGAAGTTAATGCCATGTGACCTGATCATGTGACCTGATCATGTGACCTAACGGCAGCATGTAAAGAGGAAACAGAACTGGACCCAGTAATGACCCCTGTGGAACACCATAAATTACTTTAGAGCAAGGGGAGGAGCTCTGGTTTACATTAACAAATTGGTATCTATCAGATAAATAGGATATAAAGCAGCTGAGGGCGGGGCCTCTGAGGGCGGGGCCTCTGAGGGCGGGGCTTCTGAGGGCGGGGCCTCTGACACCTACATCACATTCTAACCTCTGCAGTAGAATGGTGGTGTCAAACCAGGATTGAGACCAGTCCATCGTCTGCTGTGGTGGGCTCTGAACCCTGCTGTGGTGGGCTCTGAACCCTGCTGTGGTGGGCTCTGAACCCTGCTGTGGTGGGCTCTGAACCCTGCTGTGGTGGGCTCTGAACCCCGCTGTGGTGGGCTCTGAACCCCGCTGTGGTGAGCTCTGAACCCCGCTGTGGTGAGCTCTGAACCCTGCTGTGGTGAGCTCTGAACCCTGCTCTGGTGGGCTCTGAACCCTGACTGGAAAACTTAAAATAAGTTATTGTCCTGTACGTGGCGACAAAGCTGTTTTACTACAACTTTTTCAAGGATTTTAAGGGGACAAGGACAAAGGGCAGATTATAAATAGGTCTGTAGTTTACCAATAGGTCGGGATCTAGATTAGGCTTTTTCAGAAGAGGTTTAATGACTGCATGTTTGAAGGACTGTGGAACATAGCCACTTTCGAGTGAAGTATTTATTATATTAAGAATAGAGTCTATAATTAGGGGAAGAATGTCTTTGAGGAGCTTGGAATGGGGTCTAGGACACAAGTGGAGCTTTTAGAGGACATAAGGGTTGAAGTTATCTCTGCTTGATCAACAGCTGAACATTTCTAAAGTCACTGATGGATTTATATGTGACACTAGTTTTACAGCTTGGGCTTGTTCAGGGCGAAAAGTGGGAGTCATTGTATCTCATTTAACTCTGATTGTTTTTATTTTATTGTTAAAGGAGAAAATCATCAGCGCTGAGAGAAGCTGGGAGTGACGGCTCTACTGATGTGACAGTGTGTAACCATGGCTACAGTGCTGAAAAGAAATCTAGTGTTACTTTTGTTGACTTTTAGATGTGAATAGTCTCTGGTTTGGGCCTCACACAGCGCCTGCTGATTGGACAGTAGCAGCTTTTCCTGCTTTTTGGGATTCTTCTGTGTGGGAGGGGCCAAAGGGTCCTTTTAATTTTCTAACTCTTTGTTTATGTGAATGCAGTTCTTCATTGTACCATGGGGAGGCGCGTTTTGGCCTAGTGACCGAATGTTACGACCGTAACTGTGGTTCTATGAATCCCGGGTGACTGCCAGAGGAGCTTCAAGCACTGAAACATCACTCTTTGCGCATGCGCGGGTCAAGAATTATAAACAACAAACTCACATGGTGACCTTCCGGTGACCCTGTGACCTCATTTAGTCACGTGACACCGGAAGCTAATCCCTTGAATCTTCTCGCTAAGGGACTGGGATTCCGAGGGACAGAGACCTCTGGCCGTCATCCGGGATTCATAGAACCATAGTTATGTTCGTCACTATCATTCTATATCATCCCTTCTGACCGCCAGAGGTGGTGCTTCAAGCACTAGATGACTTGTAACAACAAAGTCACGAGGAATCCACGGGCCACTTAAAAACACCCATCTCAACTAGATGAAGAATGGTTCTGCGTGAGACCCCGTCTAGGGGATGGGGAACCACCACATTCACCTGATAGAATCTGGCGAAGGCCGGGGGTGCCCCAGCACAGATGACATCCAGAGGAACCCCAACCCAGGAGGTAGACCGCTCTCTCGTCGAATGACACCTGACACCAGCAGGCAGTGTGAGGTATATGCACGTTTGATGGCCTCGACAACCTAGGCATTATGTAGATAAAGCTCGACCCTTACGAGGGCCACGTAACACACAAAAAGATTTTCCGACTGTTGGACACCAGCAGTGACCCGTATGTAAACTTCAAGAGCACGGACAGAGCAAAGGGACTCTGTTGCAGGCTCAGCACCAAATCGTGCTAATTGCAGTGGTTGGACATTGTCTGAAGAACACAATACTTTCGGAAGTCTGTCTGTGGCTGTCAGCTTAAATGGAGGAAATGCATAGAGGAGAACATGGGGCCAGTCGTGAGTCAGTGCATCCAGACCCAATGGGCTGGTATTGTCCATCAGAGAGTACCAAAGAGGACAATGGGCCGACTCCTGTGAAGAAAAGAGGTCCACGACAATAGTCCCAAGGGAACCACACTGAAGGCTGCGATTAAGTTGAAGATATTCTACGAAAGGCAGGGCCCTGCCATCCTGAAAGGTCAGCATGCTCACAATCTTCGATGCGTTTTGGGGAAGGACAAGCAACCATGGCAACGGTGTTCAGAGCAATCCCCCAAAAAACAGTGTCCTGGGTGGGAACCAGATTTCTCTTTTCCATGTTCACCCTCAACCCAACCGACTCACCTGATCGAGTACCACCACTGTATCGTGAATATCCTAATAGTGAGTGGGTGCACAGATCAACCAATCGTCGAGGTAAGAAAGGATCTTCAAACCCTGTGCCAGCAGCGGAGACAAAGACGCCACCATGGCCACCAATGTACTGTTAAGCAGCTGATTAAATACTTGGTTAGAATTGTTGTTGATCTGGACTGTAGATAGCTGCTGTGTTGCCTATTCATTTTGGGCAAATTATTTTTGTTGTCGAATGCACATGAGGTTTCCTGAGGTTGGGTCTGGGTTTGTGTAGCCTGGGCAACGCCTGGTTGTCATAGTTATGTTTTTTAACATTGAACACATGGTACTCACATGGCATATTGGCTATACATTTGATAGAGTGTTGCTTAGACCTGGTCAGGACCCTCATGTTGGCAGTATGATCATGTTACCAGGCTTATAAGCCTGAGAGTTTCATACATTTGTTGTCTTGTGAATTTACTGTTTCTGCCCGTACTTCCTAGAGTGCTAGATGAGGGTGATTGGGTTTTCGGGAAGTGAGAAAATTATATCCAAACAATAGCAGTAGAGCACAGGTTTGGGGAGTATCCAGTCCTTACTTGTGTGGATTGGTGTGGGGGAGATGTCCCTGGAGGGTCTTTCATTAGGAATGGCTTTTATCTGATTAGGTTTGGGATTCATGCATGTGTTTGACATGGATCCTTTTCTCAATTTCCCTTTTTTACAAACGAAAATGAGGGGAAAAAAATATTGTATTCGTATGAGAAAACCATCTAAACGAACACCAAAAACAAACTATATTTTGTAAAATAAGCTCCTCACGGATGAAAGACAACTAGCTCTTGAACAAATGTTGAGCATAAAGATAAAGATGGCAGATTTGTATTGGTTAATAAAGCTATTCGTGGAAAGGTGTTTACTCTACTAAATGTTTGCACTCCACCTTTTATACTAATGTACAAACCTGATTGCTCTCTCTCTTTCTATTTACAGTACAGCGTAAAACACATACTTTGAAGACGTACAACTACAGGAGTTGTCGGTAAATGTACCTTTCAGTTGCCTGCTAACCACCATTAAAAGTAACACAACAAAAACTGATTGCAAACCACTCTGAGGGAACCTTCAAAACTAGATCTCTGTGTTTTCCATTCTCCTGAGGAGCACTTCTTCCTCTTCATAGAAGAATGTGTTTTTACCTTCAAAAGTCACCAGAAGAGTCACCGGGAATGAGAACCCATGTCTCAGTTTTCTCCTCCTGAATCCCTCACAGATGTGGTGGAACTTTTCTCGTTTTTGTCAAACCTTGTATGGGATATCCGGGGCAAAGAAGACGTGCTTGCCTTTTTACTTCACTATTGCAGCCTTCATGACATCAGTACAAAACGTCTTTATCAGGCTTCCTGGTTTATCAGCTTCTTTGGCCCAGGAGATG
Source organism: Eucyclogobius newberryi (assembly GCF_026437365.1). Classification (NCBI taxonomy): domain Eukaryota; kingdom Metazoa; phylum Chordata; class Actinopteri; order Gobiiformes; family Gobiidae; genus Eucyclogobius; species Eucyclogobius newberryi. The sequence goes on from NW_027315812.1 coordinate 32,840,455, forward strand.
TGCTCTTTCTATAGTGATGGAAGGGACAGCAACGCCAGTGCCAGATCCAAGCTATGGAATTATCTTCTGGAGGAAGCTCTACGTGTCGTCGTCTTCCTCGCCTTCTGGAACCCTCACAAGGCTGAGATTGTTCCTCTGAATGAAGCGACATCATGCTGCGCTTGACACAACCAAGGACCACCTGTTTTAAAGTTGTGTCCATCTCTTGCGAACCCTAGAGATCCCTGTGGTTATTGTCCTTCAATTTTAATTGTTTAGCTCCAGACGCTTCACCACTTGCTTTTTCCGGGTTTAGTCATTTCTTACAGTGTCTTGCTCCTCGGTTTGTGGGTGAAAAGGGGATTTTACAGTCATATATCGCAGCAGGGCAAAGCAGTGTAACTAGTCAGTCATAGGCCTAGATAAATGGTAGTCCAGCAAACAGAAAAATACATTTACCACTGCATTTGAAGGGTGCCGAGCCATATTTAAGACGTGTTGCATACACCAATATTCTCCACATCATCTGTGACAAGTTTGAGAACCACTGAAGAATAAATAAAGAAAATGAAAAGCAAATCTCAACAGAACTCCTGATCCAATAAGATCATGAATAAATGATAATAAAGAGGCAGATGTCCCAGTCCAAAAAGTCCTTTCCTTTTCATTTCCTGTCTATGTATCTCTGTGACTTTAAAATATAATATATATGTATATATATTCACCCAATCTCACTTTAAACAGGCCATCTGGAAAGGTAGGTCACCAAAGAGTCACCATCAAGTTTGTCATTATGTGTCGGTTGTCATTGGTCTTCATCCTCCTCCTGTTCTTTATGTGGTGTGTATTACGCCTTGTACATATAGAAGAACAAATACAATGAAATGAATGTACAATGTACAAGCTGTTCTTGTACACTGTATGTAGGAGTGGTGATGCCATACGGTTGTAGATGGTACACACCCCATGCTGCTGCACTGCTGGTTTCTATGGGTTTCTATGGAAAGTGAACGGGAGCAAGACTCAAAGGAAGCGATCCGCATGCATTCTGAGTGTGTGTTTGTACAGCACAAGAGAAATATGATCGTCATGTTACAGTGAATTAGTGGATTTAACATTTGTCTGCGTTAAGGTTACAGTCGGTTATGTAAAGGGTTAAAACTACAGAGACAGGCTCACCAGCAGAAGACTTTAACATGAATGAATGAAACAACATGTTAACACAGAGGGGGAAATCCACTCTCTGTTCTGCACATAAAGGTGTGTCTCCAGCATCCACTCTCCCTGTGGCAAATACTTCACTAAGTCAATTTAGTTACACATTGTTTGGCTTTTCAATACTAACCATTAACTGGATTTAATAAAACCATACACAAAGTTTATAAGCACACATTGTGCTTATAAACTTGAACTTCTGCCACACAGGGTCACACAGCGTCACACAGGGTCACACAGGGTCACACAGCGTCACACAGGGTCACACAGGGTCACACAGCGTCACACAGGGTCACACAGGGTCACACAGCGTCACACAGGGTCACACAGGGTCACACAGCGTCACACAGGGTCACACAGGGTCACACAGGGTCACACAGCGTCACACAGGGTCACACAGGGTCACACAGGGTCACACAGCGTCACACAGGGTCACACAGCGTCACACAGGGTCACACAGGGTCACACAGCGTCACACAGGGTCACACAGGGTCACACAGGGTCACACAGGGTCACACAGGGTCACACAGGGTCACACAGCGTCACACAGGGTCACACAGGGTCACACAGGGTCACACAGCGTCACACAGGGTCACACAGCGTCACACAGGGTCACACAGGGTCACACAGCGTCACACAGGGTCACACAGGGTCACACAGGGTCACACAGGGTCACACAGCGTCACACAGGGTCACACAGGGTCACACAGGGTCACACAGCGTCACACAGGGTCACACAGGGTCACACAGCGTCACACAGGGTCACACAGGGTCACACAGCGTCACACAGGGTCACACAGGGTCACACAGGGTCACACAGCGTCACACAGGGTCACACAGGGTCACACAGGGTCACACAGCGTCACACAGGGTCACACAGCGTCACACAGGGTCACACAGCGTCACACAGGGTCACACAGGGTCACACAGGGTCACACAGCGTCACACAGGGTCACACAGCGTCACACAGGGTCACACAGCGTCACACAGGGTCACACAGCGTCACACAGGGTCACACAGGGTCACACAGGGTCACACAGCGTCACACAGGGTCACACAGCGTCACACAGGGTCACACAGGGTCACACAGGGTCACACAGCGTCACACAGGGTCACACAGCGTCACACAGGGTCACACAGCGTCACACAGGGTCACACAGCGTCACACAGGGTCACACAGGGTCACACAGGGTCACACAGCGTCACACAGGGTCACACAGGTACAGCTCACCTACCGACGTTCTGAGAAGGGCCGATAAGGGGCAGTTGTGACGGCAAAGGCACAGTGTGTTGTGCAAATGTGGACTGTTCCATTAGTAATGCTCATGTTATGGAGAAGTGGACTCCTGACGTTTGTTCTCGTCATTATAGAAACTAAAACATTATAGGAACAAGATATTACACAACACCAGCAAGGTGAGCAAGCTGTCTGCTCATTTTAAAAGTCTCATCTAGGAAAAAGCCAATGAGCAATACCACAGTTGCCTTGGTCTAGACTGACTCCTGACCCCTCTGACCATCACCAAGTAATTTTTGGTCAGTGTTTAACAGAAGCTGTCAAAGTGCCAGTGATCACACACCACATTCATACTAGAAGTGTCTGGTCAAAGGACACACGACATGCACTGGTCAGAGCGGCACTCTAACTCCAGACCTGCGAGCGCTCTTGCCACTGAGCAACATACTTGCTAGACCTACAATCTAGATTATTAGGCCTGAGCCCATGGACGGGGGTCAGGACACAGCACGTGTCTGATGCGTCCTGGTACGCCGGACCTGTTCTGGATTTGTAAAAACGTTTCGGTTCAGGTCCAAAAAAACAAAACCCTGGTGATTCGATACTGGACTCATAATAAATCTAGCACTCACATATTATAACCTTTTCGTTCTTGACCATCTTAAACCTTCCATAGATGGCTAAATTAGTGCTTGAAAACACTGCCAAGCATCGCTGTCAATGGCGGTCATGACTGAATTCCCAAAGTCTTGCAAGTTGTCGCAACAGCTCGCCAGATTTGGATTACGTCAAGAGAATGCTCAACATGCTCTTGTTTGGAATGTGTGTTAACTATTAACCCAGGGGCGCCCAATACATCGATCGCAATCTACGGGTCGATCTCAGAGGCAGTGAAGGTCGAAAAAGCACCGGAGCACGCCGAAGAGCGCCGAAGAGAAGAGTCAAGGCAAGAAGCAGGAGGAGGAGAGAGGAAGTTCTGGTCAAGCTCAACCTTCTGTCATTAGCACAGTTGTTACCAGTATATTTTATTTTCAAAATACTACTAGCTGTATTAAATGGTCTAGTTAAATAGTAGTTTTTCTCTCTCCTTTTTATGTTGCACATTTGAATGTGATAAACAATATTAGGCTATTCATGAAAGTCTACATTGTGTTTCTATAGCCTAATTATGGTTAAGCAAAAATAAAAACCTGTTTAATACTGACAATAAAAATAATACAAAATTATATAATAATTAGATCTATAGTAAATCTTAGGGCTTTGTTGAATATAAAAGTAGCTTGTGAGCCAAAAATGTGTTGGGCACCTCTGTGTTAAATCGACAATTTTTTGGGGATTTGAGAACTCAGGTGGAAGTGCTCATGCCACTCCCCCGTGCACATGCCACTCCCCCGCTCATGCCACTCCCCCGTGCACATGCCACTCCCCCGTGCACATGCCACTCCCCCGTGCACATGTCACTCCCCCGTGCACATGCCACTCCCCCGTGCACATGCCACTCCCCCGCTCATGCCACTCCCCCGTGCACATGCCACTCCCCCGTGCACATGCCACTCCCCCATGCACATGCCACTCCCCCGTGCACATGCCACTCCCCCGTGCTCATGCCACTCCCCCGTGCACATGCCACTCCCCCGTGCTCATGCCACTCCCCCGCGCACATGCCACTCCCCTGTGTGGACTGATACAACACACATGTGCGTTTGTTTATTAGCACGACGGATCGCATCGCATCTCTCGTCGCCGTAGATTTTCGTCTCTTCTGCGTCAGCTCGAACAGTGTTTCTCCGTCTTCATTTTGTCCTGTACACTGAGGGAACTATATTATGATAGATCAATGCGCTTAGACATTAGACAGAAACATGCTGCTCTCGGGGTCGAGCCGGACTCGGCTGCAGGTGAGCGGTAGGTGTGTTTTATGATTGATACGTGGCAGGACTAATCGGCAGTCCACACCACGAGGAAATGAGACTCAGATTTGGGCCAAAAAAATCGTCCATTCAACCTTTAAGCTATAGTTTAGCAGCTAGCTAGTAGCTTGTGATTTGTAAGTTGTAACTTCTGTTAAAAAACAGAAGTTACAACTTCCAGTTAGACCAGTGCCTAAGAGACTTTGCCTATGACTATCGCGCCTTATGTTTGAAGTGGAAGCCGGACATGCAGGAGGAGGAGATGGGCCGACGCATTCTGAATAACATCAACCCCAAGGTTGCGGGTTGTCTCCGAGGAACCGTTACGAATGTGGCGAAGCTAGTGAAGGTCGGCACAATGGTGGAAAAAGATTTCACAGGAGCCAAGGACTATTGGCAGAAGGTTCACACCAGCGGGGAGAAATTTGACCGCAGACCGCCCGAAAAAACCCCTGCTTACAAGTCAACGGCAGGAATCTCCATTGTACAACAGCAGGGGAATGGAAACTCCAAACCTGATCTTCTTCTGGTGCCCATGGCTGTCCGGGGGCTCCATATGTTATTGCTGTAGTGGATACCGGAAGTACATTCACTCTTATACGTGAAAGCCTTTGGAGACAGATACAGTATAAAAAAGAGACTTTATTTCCGACCGAGGAACAGAGATTTATCATGCCTGATGGAACAGCGCATTCCGCTTTAGGGAAGCACGAGATCGCAGTGGACTGGCATGGTCAGAGGTGGAATGTAGACGCTCATGTCATGGAAGATCGGCATCTGGCATTTCCTGTCATCATCGGGCTAGACTTTTTCTCAGAAGCCTGGGTCATTTTGAACTTGGCGAGAAGGAATTACGGCCTGAAAACGGGAACACGCTACAACTTCTTCTACCCGTTCCTTCTTCCTCCCGCTCGGACAAGGCCGTGGGAAAAGGTCCAGTCCAGTCGCCAGTGAACTTGTATTTTGCTGTACGATGAGGATCCTCGCTACCCTGTTGGGCTGCTGTAGCTCCAGTGGATGTTCCCTCCACTAAACCTACTCCCTGCTTTGCAGTCACCACCAGCAGTGGTGCGGACCTTCCGGCAACTATGGCTGAGATTGAGCAGGCGCAGAGGAACGATCAGGAAATCTTGGAGCTTCAAAGGGAAGGAACAAAGACGGCCAGAGGATCTAAAAGGATTAGCTTTGTTGTCCACCAGGGGGTGCTGTACCGCAAAGCACCTTTACAACATCATGGTGAAAAACAGGTGAGAAACCGCAGTCTCTGGGTCCTGAGTTCTTGCGCTATTTCCATGACAATCCATTAGGGGGCCACTTTGGGCAACTCAAAACTCTCTTGCGGATTCTAGAAGTAGCGTGGTGGCCCAATGTCCGTAAGGATGTTTGGGAACATACCAAGAACTGTAAAGTCTGCCAACAATACAAGGGCGACAATGCCAAGCCCTCTGAATCCAGAGGGATTCATGCAGACTACGGAAATTCTAGGCCCGGGCGAAATGTTAGGTTTGGACCTGATGGGACATGTCTATCTCGCGGTCATAGTTGACTATTTCACCAAGTGGGTGGAAATGTTTCCTATGAGGGACAGTAAAAGTGAGAATGACAGATGTGCAAAAATGTAACATTAAAGTCAAAATGTTGCATATTCTGGTGACATTTATAAAGATGTTTTATTTATTCCATGCTGTTACTACTAGATCATTTATGGGTAGAAGAAATGCTGATAAAAAACGGTCCAACACTCTTAAACTTAACGACTTTTATGCTTCACTGAAGGAAACCACGTTTCCAAACCTGTGGAGCACGTACAGAAGATGCTGGTCTTGTCTGGCTCGACCTTCATATGTGAGACGTTCAGTGTCATGAACATGAACAAACGTCACAGATCCAGCTTCAACACCAAAGGATCTGGAGGAGGAGAAAACTTAATTACATTTCAGTTTATTCAACTGAAATGTAATTAAATTAATCATTATTTAATGCATTTGAAAAACAATTTGTACATTGAGCCTTGCATTTGTTGCTTTGTTACAAGTTACAGGTCAAATCTTGCGTGTCATTTATAGTAATTCGTTAGTTCACACAAACACACCATATTTTCCTGGCCCCGCCCCTCGGCCAAATTTTAGAACCCAATGTGGCCCTCGAGTCAAAAAGTTTGGGGACCACTCCTCAAGCGTGTCCAGAAGATGAGGTCCAGTCTGTCCCTCAAGCGTGTCCAGAAGATGAGGTCCAGTCTGTCCCTCAAGCGTGTCCAGAAGATGAGGTCCAGTCTGTCCCTCAAGCGTGTCCAGAAGATGAGGTCCAGTCTGTCCCTCAAGCGTGTCCAGAAGATGAGGTCCAGTCTGTCCCTCAAGCGTGTCCAGAAGATGAGGTCCAGTCTGTCCCTCAAGCGTGTCCAGAAGATGAGGTCCAGTCTGTCCCTCAAGCGTGTCCAGAAGATGAGGTCCAGTCTGTCCCTCAAGCGTGTCCAGAAGATGAGGTCCAGTCTGTCCCTCAAGCGTGTCCAGAAGATGAGGTCCAGTCTGTCCCTCAAGCGTGTCCAGAAGATGAGTTCCAGTCTGTCCCTCAAGCGTGTCCAGAAGATGAGGTCCAGTCTGTCCCTCAAGCGTGTCCAGAAGATGAGGTCCAGTCTGTCCCTCAAGCGTGTCCAGAAGATGAGGTCCAGTCTGTCCCTCAAGCGTGTCCAGAAGATGAGGACCAGTCTGTCCCTCAAGCGTGTCCAGAAGATGAGGTCCAGTCTGTCCCTCAAGCGTGTCCAGAAGATGAGGTCCAGTCTGTCCCTCAAGCGTGTCCAGAAGATGAGGTCCAGTCTGTCCCTCAAGCGTGTCCAGAAGATGAGTTCCAGTCTGTCCCTCAAGCGTGTCCAGAAGATGAGGTCCAGTCTGTCCCTCAAGCGTGTCCAGAAGATGAGGTCCAGTCTGTCCCTCAAGCGTGTCCAGAAGATGAGGTCCAGTCTGTCCCTCAAGCGTGTCCAGAAGATGAGGACCAGTCTGTCCCTCAAGCGTGTCCAGAAGATGAGGTCCAGTCTGTCCCTCAAGCGTGTCCAGAAGATGAGGTCCAGTCTGTCACTCAAGCGTGTCCAGAAGATGAGTTCCAGTCTGTCCCTCAAGCGTGTCCAGAAGATGAGGTCCAGTCTGTCCCTCAAGCGTGTCCAGAAGATGAGGTCCAGTCTGTCCCTCAAGCGTGTCCAGAAGACCAGATTGACTCGTCCACAGGAGACTGAGCGTGTCATGTCCCAGAATGTGTTGTGTGGACATAACTCCTGATAACGATTCTGCCCCAGGTCCTGAGTCGAGGAACAAGTCGTGCTGCTGAAGAGGATTTCTCACCACAAACGTCCTGTTTTGTGTCGCGTAAAATGAAACTAAAGCAACTAAAAGACAGCCTCAATTTATAGAAATAATGAAGTATTAGATCATATATGATTTAAGTCAGGGGGTGTCCAAACTCTTTTCACCGAGGGCCACATTTTGAATCTTATACGGAGCAGACAAACAACCCGGCAATGTCGAATTAAAAGGAAGTGAATCATTTGAATTTGGCATTTGACATTGTTTCGATGCCTTTACACCTTTAATAAGACTTGGAACATTAATATTAGGTTTGTGTAACATCACAATGCTTGAATTTGTCCAATTTTACAGCTACTTTTTGTTGTTTGGACCAATTTAGCAGGAAGCTGGAGGGCCAACACATTGGTCTGAGGGCCGCATTTGGCCCCCGGGCCGCAGTTTGGACATGCCTGATTTAAGTGTTTGTCCTTCACATTTACTTTAAAGTCTAAAGAGTCCAGACAGAGTAGTTTCTCCAAATACATATTTACTTTCTTTTTTAAGTAGAAGAAAATGAAAATGTGACATTCTCTGAAAAAAAGCTTTTATTTGATTGTTCTGTGGCAGTTTTGTCATTGCTGTGTGTGTTTCAGCTCCGACAGTATCAGTGCAGATCCGTCTATTCTTGGCACGAACAGGAACCTCATGATAACATCTCACAGTCTACACACAGGGTTTCCCAAGCTGTGGGTCACGTCCACTCCACAGGAATGTGCCGGGACATTCTGTACCAGGCCAGGACAAAGCTGTGCCGTGGTGCAGAGCCTGAGTAAGCCTTCTGTGGCCTCCTGCTGGTGCCTGAGTCAGGACTAAACATTGACCGGCCTCCTGCTGGTGCCAGAGTCAGGACTAAACATGGAGCGGCCTCCTGCTGGTGCTAGAGTCAGGACTAAACATGGACCGGCCTCCTGCTGGTGCCAGAGTCAGGACTAAACATGGACCGGCCTCCTGCTGGTGCCTGAGTCAGGACTAAACATGGACCGGCCTCCTGCTGGTGCCAGAGTCAGGACTAAACAGGGACCGGCCTCCTGCTGGTG
>NW_027315812.1:32854167-32881667 GCF_026437365.1 Eucyclogobius newberryi
ATGGCATGAGCTGAATTCTCTGCACCATCCTGCGCCTGTCACTCACAGCAGAGCTCCCAGCATGCAACAGCAGAGCTCCCAGCATGCAACACCAAACACTGAAACAAACTGTAATTGACAAACTGATAACGAGTGACTCATAACAATGGAAATGTCTGACACAGACACAGGGAGAACATGCCCCGCCCAGGAATCCATCCCAGGACCTTCTTGCTGTGAGGCGAGCGTGCTAACCACTGTGCCACCGTGTCGTAAAATAAAAATCACTGAAAAATGAGAGAATGAAACTGTAGAACATGTTTTTATCACATCATTTGAACTACATTCCTACAGAGATGGAGGACACACATGTTCTAGAACATACTGTGACAGGTGACACTGGCAGGTGAAGCCCACAGGTGCTTCTCACCACACTTGAGATCCTAGGCTGCAGTTTTAAGGCAAATCATTGTTGAAGGTTTCATTTAAAAAGAGTTCTTTGTCACTAGCAGATCCACTGGAGCTTTGTCTCTCGCCTCTCCACAGATCTGACCTGTAACTTGCTTGTCTCCATGGACATAGATTTGGTTATCTCCATCCTCTGGAGGATTCCAGGCAAAGTAATATCATCTCCATGGTGACAAGACATTGCTCTTCACGGTTTGTCCACGATTACGAGGACAAATAAACCTGAAGAGTTGGTCTGAACTGAGGAGGAGGAGACCACCCTGAGGAGGAGGAGACCACCCTGAGGAGGAGGAGGAGGAGACCACCCTGAGGAGGAGGAGACCACCCTGAGGAGGAGGAGGAGGAGACCACCCTGAGGAGGAGGAGACCACCCTGAGGAGGAGGAGGAGACCACCCTGAGGAGGAGGAGGAGGAGGAGACCACCCTGAGGAGGAGGAGACCACCCTGAGGAGGAGGAGGAGACCACCCTGAGGAGGAGGAGACCACCCTGAGGAGGAGGAGACCACCCTGAGGAGGAGGAGACCACCCTGAGGAGGAGGAGACCACCCTGAGGAGGAGGAGGAGACCACCCTGAGGAGGAGGAGGAGGAGGAGACCACCCTGAGGAGGAGGAGACCACCCTGAGGAGGAGGAGGAGACCACCCTGAGGAGGAGGAGACCACCCTGAGGAGGAGGAGACCACCCTGAGGAGGAGGAGACCACCCTGAGGAGGAGGAGACCACCCTGAGGAGGAGGAGGAGACCACCCTGAGGAGGAGGAGGAGGAGGAGACCACCCTGAGGAGGAGGAGACCACCCTGAGGAGGAGGAGGAGACCACCCTGAGGAGGAGGAGACCACCCTGAGGAGAAGGAGACCACCCTGAGGAGGAGGAGACCACCCTGAGGAGGAGGAGGAGGAGACCACCCTGAGGAGGAGGAGACCACCCTGAGGAGGAGGAGGAGACCACCCTGAGGAGGAGGAGACCACCCTGAGGAGGAGGAGACCACCCTGAGGAGGAGGAGGAGACCACCCTGAGGAGGAGGAGACCACCCTGAGGAGGAGGAGACCACCCTGAGGAGGAGGAGACCACCCTGAGGAGGAGGAGACCACCCTGAGGAGGAGGAAACCACCCTGAGGAGGAGGAGACCACCCTGAGGAGGAGGAGACCACCCTGAGGAGGAGGAGGAGACCACCCTGAGGAGGAGGAGACCACCCTGAGGAGGAGGAGACCACCCTGAGGAGGAGGAGGAGACCACCCTGAGGAGGAGGAGGAGACCACCCTGAGGAGGAGGAGACCACCCTGAGGAGGAGGAGGAAACCACCCTGAGGAGGAGGAGGAGACCACCCTGAGGAGGAGGAGACCACCCTGAGGAGGAGGAGGAGGAGACCACCCTGAGGAGGAGGAGACCACCCTGAGGAGGAGGAAACCACCCTGAGGAGGAGGAGACCACCCTGAGGAGGAGGAGACCACCCTGAGGAGGAGGAGACCACCCTGAGGAGGAGGAGGAGGAGACCACCCTGAGGAGGAGGAGACCACCCTGAGGAGGAGGAGGAGACCACCCTGAGGAGGAGGAGGAGGAGGAGACCACCCTGAGGAGGAGGAGACCACCCTGAGGAGGAGGAGGAGACCACCCTGAGGAGGAGGAGGCCACCCTGAGGAGGAGGAGACCACCCTGAGGAGGAGGAGACCACCCTGAGGAGGAGGAGGAGGAGACCACCCTGAGGAGGAGGAGACCACCCTGAGGAGGAGGAGGAGACCACCCTGAGGAGGAGGAGGAGACCACCCTGAGGAGGAGGAGACCACCCTGAGGAGGAGGAGGAGACCACCCTGAGGAGGAGGAGACCACCCTGAGGAGGAGGAGACCACCCTGAGGAGGAGGAGGAGACCACCCTGAGGAGGAGGAGGAGACCACCCTGAGGAGGAGGAGACCACCCTGAGGAGGAGGAGGAGACCACCCTGAGGAGGAGGAGGAGACCACCCTGAGGAGGAGGAGACCACCCTGAGGAGGAGGAGGAGGAGACCACCCTGAGGAGGAGGAGACCACCCTGAGGAGGAGGAGACCACCCTGAGGAGGAGGAGGAAACCACCCTGAGGAGGAGGAGACCACCCTGAGGAGGAGGAGGAAACCACCCTGAGGAGGAGGAGACCACCCTGAGGAGGAGGAGGAGACCACCCTGAGGAGGAGGAGACCACCCTGAGGAGGAGGAGGAAACCACCCTGAGGAGGAGGAGACCACCCTGAGGAGGAGGAGGAGACCACCCTGAGGAGGAGGAGACCACCCTGAGGAGGAGGAGGAGGAGACCACCCTGAGGAGGAGGAGACCACCCTGAGGAGGAGGAGGAGACCACCCTGAGGAGGAGGAGGAGACCACCCTGAGGAGGAGGAGACCACCCTGAGGAGGAGGAGGAGGAGACCACCCTGAGGAGGAGGAGACCACCCTGAGGAGGAGGAGACCACCCTGAGGAGGAGGAGGAAACCACCCTGAGGAGGAGGAGACCACCCTGAGGAGGAGGAGGAAACCACCCTGAGGAGGAGGAGACCACCCTGAGGAGGAGGAGGAGACCACCCTGAGGAGGAGGAGACCACCCTGAGGAGGAGGAAACCACCCTGAGGAGGAGGAGACCACCCTGAGGAGGAGGAGACCACCCTGAGGAGGAGGAGGAAACCACCCTGAGGAGGAGGAGACCACCCTGAGGAGGAGGAGGAGACCACCCTGAGGAGGAGGAGACCACCCTGAGGAGGAGGAGATCACCCTTAGTTCCCTGTGAAACACTTGATCTCTCACAGCTTTTGTTCCACACGATGAAGCTCTGTTCACTTAACCAGCTCAGATCTGAACATAAACATGACATTCTGAGCGTGAGGATTCTGAGCGTGAGGATTCTGAGCGTGAGGATTCTGAGCGTGTGGATTCTGAACGTGAGGATTCTGAGCGTGTGGATTCTGAACGTGAGGATTCTGAGCGTGAGGATTCTGAGCGTGAGGATTCTGAGCGTGTGGATTCTGAACGTGAGGATTCTGAGCGTGAGGATTCTGAACGTGAGGATTCTGAGCGTGAGGATTCTGAGCGTGTGGATTCTGAACGTGAGGATTCTGAGCGTGAGGATTCTGAACGTGAGGATTCTGAGCGTGAGGATTCTGAGCGTGAGGATTCTGAGCGTGAGGATTCTGAGCGTGAGGATTCTGAGCGTGAGGATTCTGAGCGTGAGGATTCTGAGCGTGAGGATTCTGAGCGTGAGGATTCTGAGCGTGAGGATTCTGAGCGTGAGGATTCCTGAGGCTCTTGATGCTTTTGTCGCTCAGGATTCTGAAGGAAACAGCAAAGCACAAACAGGAAGTCTGGGCGACGACACGCAATCCTGTTCTGAGCGGGAATTTCCTTTTCTGCACAAAACACACCAGCAGAGATCTGCACCCTGACCAAGAGCTGCACCCTGTCAGGGAGAAGCACCCTGTCAGAGAGCAGCACCCTGTCAGAGAGCAGCACCCTGTCACAGAATGAGGAAGTGCAGTGGAAACTGTGTCGTCAAACAAAAGGACAAATTGAAGAAATCCTGGAAGTTCATGTTCAGTTTCCGCTCGTGTCAGTCTCATGTTTCACTTTCACTTCCAGGTAAGAACACAAACATTTAAAGGCTGTACATTTTGTTTGAACGTATGAAGTGAATCTCTCCCTCCCACAATCTCTTTACTCTCAAGATCCATCAGGACTTATTGGTCACGATCAGTGTCATTTGAACATTATTATGATTAGATTAAGCTTCTTCCACCTTGAAGACGAGTCTGTGGCTGAGGGTCTAAGATATCACCAAACGAGACACAACTCACCACTGCAGCAGTGATTCATGGTCCAACCCAGGACCACATCAGGACTAGTCCAGGACCAACCCAAGACCACATCAGGACTAGTCCAGGACCAACCCAAGACCACATCAGGACTAGTCCAGGACCAACCCAAGACCACATCAGGACTAGTCCAGGACCAACCCAAGACCACAGCAGGACTAGTCCAGGACCAACCCAAGACCACATCAGGACTAGTCCAGGACCAACCCAAGACCACATCAGGACTAGTCCAGGACCAACCCAAGACCACATCAGGACTAGTCCAGGACCAACCCAAGACCACATCAGGACTAGTCCAGGACCAACCCAAGACCACAGCAGGACTAGTCCAGGACCAACCCAAGACCACATCAGGACTAGTCCAGGACCAACCCAAGACCACAGCAGGACTAGTCCAGGACCAACCCAAGACCACATCAGGACTAGTCCAGGACCAACCCAAGACCACAGCAGGACTAGTCCAGGACCAACCCAAGACCACAGCAGGACTAGTCCAGGACCAACCCAAGACCACAGCAGGACTAGTCCAGGACCAACCCAAGACCACAGCAGGACTAGTCCAGGACCAACCCAAGACCACATCAGGACTAGTCCAGGACCAACCCAAGACCACATCAGGACTAGTCCAGGACCAACCCAAGACCACATCAGGACTAGTCCAGGACCAACCCAAGACCACATCAGGACTAGTCCAGGACCAACCCAAGACCACATCAGGACTAGTCCAGGACCAACCCAAGACCACAGCAGGACTAGTCCAGGACCAACCCAAGACCACAGCAGGACTAGTCCAGGACCAACCCAAGACCACATCAGGACTAGTCCAGGACCAACCCAAGACCACAGCAGGACTAGTCCAGGACCAACCCAAGACCACAGCAGGACTAGTCCAGGACCAACTCAAGACCACAGCAGGACTAGTCCAGGACCAACCCAAGACCACAGCAGGACTAGTCCAGGACCAACCCAAGACCACAGCAGGACTAGTCCAGGACCAACCCAAGACCACAGCAGGACTAGTCCAGGACCAACCCAAGACCACAGCAGGACTAGTCCAGGACCAACCCAAGACCACAGCAGGACTAGTCCAGGACCAACCCAAGACCACATCAGGACTAGTCCAGGACCAACCCAAGACCACATCAGGACTAGTCCAGGACCAACCCAAGACCACAGCAGGACTAGTCCAGGAGCAACCCAAGACCACATCAGGACTAGTCCAGGACCAACCCAAGACCACATCAGGACTAGTCCAGGACCAACCCAAGACCACAGCAGGACTAGTCCAGGACCAACTCAAGACCACAGCAGGACTAGTCCAGGAGCAACCCAAGACCACATCAGGACTAGTCCAGGACCAACCCAAGACCACATCAGGACTAGTCCAGGACCAACCCAAGACCACATCAGGACTAGTCCAGGACCAACCCAAGACCACATCAGGACTAGTCCAGGACCAACCCAAGACCACATCAGGACTAGTCCAGGACCAACCCAAGACCACAGCAGGACTAGTCCAGGAGCAACCCAAGACCACAGCAGGACTAGTCCAGGACCAACCCAAGACCACATCAGGACTAGTCCAGGACCAACCCAAGACCACAGCAGGACTAGTCCAGGACCAACCCAAGACCACATCAGGACTAGTCCAGGACCAACCCAAGACCACAGCAGGACTAGTCCAGGACCAACCCAAGACCACATCAGGACTAGTCCAGGACCAACCCAAGACCACAGCAGGACTAGTCCAGGACCAACCCAAGACCACATCAGGACTAGTCCAGGACCAACCCAAGACCACATCAGGACTAGTCCAGGACCAACCCAAGACCACAGCAGGACTAGTCCAGGACCAACCCAAGACCACATCAGGACTAGTCCAGGACCAACCCAAGACCACAGCAGGACTAGTCCAGGACCAACCCAAGACCACAGCAGGACTAGTCCAGGACCAACCCAAGACCACAGCAGGACTAGTCCAGGAGCAACCCAAGACCACAGCAGGACTAGTCCAGGACCAACCCAAGACCACATCAGGACTAGTCCAGGACCAACCCAAGACCACATCAGGACTAGTCCAGGACCAACCCAAGACCACATCAGGACTAGTCCAGGACCAAACCAGGACTAAAGATTACCAGTGGTTCATGGAGTGTTTTGGTTCAGCTCTAATGCATCACCACAAAACAGACACACCTTTTCTCTGAACACATCCCTGTCATGCAGAGGTTAACTCAAGTGCACTTATTGTTCTTTCTATTACTAAAGTGAAGTCACCGATGTCGGAGTGTTAGTTTGTGCAACATGTCCAATGTCATATTTCTAAAATAAAGCTCATCTTAAACTCCTGAGTGTGAATCATGAACTCATGATTCCTCTTCAGCTGCAGTGCAGTGAGCACAGTCTTTCCATTGCATTAAAAGTGCAAAGAACGTTTTAGACAGCACAAGATCCCATGTATTTTAAATAAGGAAACACCTAAGGACAAGATGCAACACAAAAATAGTGCAATGTATTGTAAATAAAAAAGCAAAATACAAGAACAAACAGAACATGACCAGAGCTCCAACATTAGACATGGTGAAAAAAACATCACACTTTTCCAACAGAATTCCTCCCAAACATTTGACCCTGCATTGGATATACATATGTTCATCAGACAGAACATAAATACCCTCTCTTCACATTTTTTTTTTTTTCACCGTTGAGTTAATTGTATTGATTTTGCCATCAATAATTTTCGATTGGCTCCAAATTTTCTGGCCAAACACAAAAACAAACAAACACAGGAAACACAAAAAACAGGAGAATAACATAGAGAACAAAAGGGGTTCATGTTACCCAAACTCGCCGCCACTCCTGGCTCCAATCCCCTCAAAAACTGGACACACCGCCTCTTCTGACCACCGCGTCCACCCCGCGGCCCTCCACATGTATGTTTCTATTTCACTATCATCAGTCTCTTCAAATCAACAGAAATGTATCACAACGTGACCAGAGTCTGAACTCACATCTCTCGTACTCTTCAGTTCTGTGTTTTAATTCTCCTGGTGTTCTGAGGAGCACCTCTGCTTCTCCTGGTGTTCTGAGGAGCACCTCTGCTTCTCCTGGTGTTCTGAGGAGCACCTCTGCTTCTCCTGGTGTTCTGAGGAGCACCTCTGTGTTCTGAGGAGCACCTCTGCTTCTCCTGGTGTTCTGAGGAGCACCTCTGCTTCTCCTGGTGTTCTGAGCATGGGCTTTTCCCTTCGAAAGTCACAGAAGAGTCACAAGGAAAGAAAACCCTTGTCTCAGCCTTCTCTTCCTGAATCCCTCACTGAAAAAGATGGTGAAGAGCACTCGTTTGCCTTTGTACTGGAGGTCTCCTTTAGCCTCTGTACTGGAGGTCTCCTTTAGCCTCTGTACTGGAGGTCTCCTTTAGCCTTTGTACTGGAGGTCTCCTTTGGCCTTTGTACTGGAGGTCTCCTTTAGCCTTTGTACTGGAGGTCTCCTTTAGCCTTTGTACTGGAGGTCTCCTTTAGCCTTTGTACTGGAGGTCTCCTTTGGCCTTTGTACTGGAGGTCTCCTTTAGCCTTTGTACCGGAGGTCTCCTTTAGCCTTTGTACCGGAGGTCTCCTTTAGCCTTTGTACTGGAGGTCTCCTTTAGCCTTTGTTCTGGAGGTCTCCTTTAGCCTTTGTACTGGAGGTCTCCTTTAGCCTTTGTACTGGAGGTCTCCTTTAGCCTCTGTACTGGAGGTCTCCTTTAGCCTTTGTACTGGAGGTCTCCTTTGGCCTTTGTACTGGAGGTCTCCTTTAGCCTTTGTACTGGAGGTCTCCAGGTCTCCTTTGGCCTTTGTACTGGAGGTCTCCTTTAGCCTTTGTACCGGAGGTCTCCTTTAGCCTTGTACCGGAGGTCTCCTTTAGCCTTTGTACTGGAGGTCTCCTTTAGCCTTTGTTCTGGAGGTCTCCTTTAGCCTTTGTACTGGAGGTCTCCTTTAGCCTTTGTACTGGAGGTCTCCTTTAGCCTTTGTACTGGAGGTCTCCTTTGGCCTTTGTACTGGAGGTCTCCTTTGGCCTTTGTTCTGGAGGTCTCCTTTAGCCTTTGTACTGGAAGTCTCCTTTAGCCTTTGTACTGGAGGTCTCCTTTAGCCTTTGTACTGGAAGTCTCCTTTAGCCTTTGTACCGGAGGTCTCCTTGGCCTTTGTACTGGTGGTCTCCTTTAGCCTTTGTACTGGAGGTCTCCTTTAGCCTCTGTACTGGAGGTCTCCTTTAGCCTTTGTACTGGAGGTCTCCTTTGGCCTTTGTACTGGAGGTCTCCTTTAGCCTTTGTACTGGAGGTCTCCATGTCTCCTTTGGCCTTTGTACTGGAGTTCTCCTTTAGCCTTTGTACTGGAGGTCTCCAGGTCTCCTTTGGCCTTTGTACTGGAGGTCTCCTTTAGCCTTTCTACCGGAGGTCTCCTTTAGCCTTTGTACCGGAGGTCTCCTTTAGCCTTTGTACTGGAGGTCTCCTTCAGCCTTTGTTCTGGAGGTCTCCTTTAGCCTTTGTACTGGAGGTCTCCTTTAGCCTTTGTACTGGAGGTCTCCTTTAGCCTTTGTACAGGAGGTCTCCTTTGGCCTTTGTACTGGAGGTCTCCTTTGGCCTTTGTACTGGAGGTCTCCTTTGGCCTTTGTTCTGGAGGTCTCCTTTAGCCTTTGTACTGGAAGTCTCCTTTAGCCTTTGTACTGGAGGTCTCCTTTAGCCTTTGTACTGGAAGTCTCCTTTAGCCTTTGTACCGGAGGTCTCCTTTGGCCTTTGTACTGGTGGTCTCCTTTAGCCTTTGTACTGGAGGTCTCCTTTGGCCTTTGTACTGGAGGTCTCCTTTGGCCTTTGTTCTGGAGGTCTCCTTTAACCTTTGTACTGGAGGTCTCCTTTAGCCTTTGTTCTGGAGGTCTCCTTTAGACTTTGTACTGGAGGTCTCCTTTAGCCTTTGTACCGGAGGTCTCCTTTGGCCTTTGTACTGGAGGTCTCCTTTAGCCTTTGTACTGGAGGTCTCCATGTCTCCTTTGGCCTTTGTACTGGAGTTCTCCTTTAGCCTTTGTACTGGAGGTCTCCAGGTCTCCTTTGGCCTTTGTACTGGAGGTCTCCTTTAGCCTTTCTACCGGAGGTCTCCTTTAGCCTTTGTACCGGAGGTCTCCTTTAGCCTTTGTACTGGAGGTCTCCTTCAGCCTTTGTTCTGGAGGTCTCCTTTAGCCTTTGTACTGGAGGTCTCCTTTAGCCTTTGTACTGGAGGTCTCCTTTAGCCTTTGTACAGGAGGTCTCCTTTGGCCTTTGTACTGGAGGTCTCCTTTGGCCTTTGTACTGGAGGTCTCCTTTGGCCTTTGTTCTGGAGGTCTCCTTTAGCCTTTGTACTGGAAGTCTCCTTTAGCCTTTGTACTGGAGGTCTCCTTTAGCCTTTGTACTGGAAGTCTCCTTTAGCCTTTGTACCGGAGGTCTCCTTTGGCCTTTGTACTGGTGGTCTCCTTTAGCCTTTGTACTGGAGGTCTCCTTTGGCCTTTGTACTGGAGGTCTCCTTTGGCCTTTGTTCTGGAGGTCTCCTTTAACCTTTGTACTGGAGGTCTCCTTTAGCCTTTGTTCTGGAGGTCTCCTTTAGACTTTGTACTGGAGGTCTCCTTTAGCCTTTGTACCGGAGGTCTCCTTTGGCCTTTGTACTGGAGGTCTCCTTTAGCCTTTGTACTGGAAGTCTCCTTTAGCCTTTGTACTGGAGGTCTCCTTTAGCCTTTGTTCTGGAGGTCTCCTTTAGCCTTTGTACTGGAGGTCTCCTTTGGCCTTTGTACTGGAGGTCTCCTTTGGCCTTTGTACTGGAGGTCTCCTTTAGCCTTTGTACTGGAGGTCTCCTTTGGCCTTTGTACTGGAGGTCTCCTTTAGCCTTTGTACTGGAGGTCTCCTTTAGCCTTTGTACTGGAAGTCTCCTTTAGCCTTTGTACCGGAGGTCTCCTTTGGCCTTTGTACTGGTGGTCTCCTTTAGCCTTTGTACTGGAGGTCTCCTTTGGCCTTTGTACTGGAGGTCTCCTTTGGCCTTTGCACTGGAGGTCTCCTTTAGCCTTTGTACTGGAGGTCTCCTTTAGCCTTTGTACTGGAGTTCTCCTTTGGCCTTTGTTCTGGAGGTCTCCTTTAGCCTTTGTACTGGAGGTCTCCTTTAGCCTTTGTTCTGGAGGTCTCCTTTAGCCTTTGTACTGGAGGTCTCCTTTGGCCTTTGTACTGGAGGTCTCCTTTAGCCTTTGTACTGGAAGTCTCCTTTAGCCTTTGTACCGGAGGTCTCCTTTGGCCTTTGTACTGGAGGTCTCCTTTAGCCTTTGTACTGGAGGTCTCCTTTAGCCTTTGTACTGGAGTTCTCCTTTGGCCTTTGTTCTGGAGGTCTCCTTTAGCCTTTGTACTGGAGGTCTCCTTTAGCCTTTGTTCTGGAGGTCTCCTTTAGCCTTTGTACTGGAGGTCTCCTTTAGCCTTTGTACTGGAGGTCTCCTTTGGCCTTTGTACTGGAGGTCTCCTTTAGCCTTTGTACTGGAAGTCTCCTTTAGCCTTTGTACCGGAGGTCTCCTTTGGCCTTTGTACTGGAGGTCTCCTTTAGCCTTTGTACTGGAGGTCTCCTTTAGCCTTTGTACTGGAGTTCTCCTTTGGCCTTTGTTCTGGAGGTCTCCTTTAGCCTTTGTACTGGAGGTCTCCTTTAGCCTTTGTTCTGGAGGTCTCCTTTAGCCTTTGTACTGGAGGTCTCCTTTGGCCTTTGTACTGGAGGTCTCCTTTAGCCTTTGTACTGGAAGTCTCCTTTAGCCTTTGTACCGGAGGTCTCCTTTGGCCTTTGTACTGGAGGTCTCCTTTAGCCTTTGTACTGGAGGTCTCCTTTAGCCTTTGTACTGGAGTTCTCCTTTGGCCTTTGTTCTGGAGGTCTCCTTTAGCCTTTGTACTGGAGGTCTCCTTTAGCCTTTGTTCTGGAGGTCTCCTTTAGCCTTTGTACTGGAGGTCTCCTTTAGCCTTTGTACTGGAGGTCTCCTTTGGCCTTTGTACTGGAGGTCTCCTTTAGCCTTTGTACTGGAAGTCTCCTTTAGCCTTTGTACCGGAGGTCTCCTTTGGCCTTTGTACTGGAGGTCTCCTTTAGCCTTTGTACTGGAGGTCTCCTTTAGCCTTTGTACTGGAGGTCTCCTTTAGCCTTTGTACTGGAGGTCTCCTTTAGCCTTTGTACTGGAGGTCTCCTTTGGCCTTTGTTCTGGAGGTCTCCTTTAGCCTTTGTACTGGAGGTCTCCTTTAGCCTTTGTACTGGAGGTCTCCTTTAGCCTTTGTACTGGAAGTCTCCTTTAGCCTTTGTACCGGAGGTCTCCTTTAGCCTTTGTACCGGAGGTCTCCTTTGTCCTTTGTACTGGAGGTCTCCTTTAGCCTTTGTACTGGAGGTCTCCTTTAGCCTTTGTACTGGAGTTCTCCTTTGGCCTTTGTTCTGGAGGTCTCCTTTAGCCTTTGTACTGGAGGTCTCCTTTAGCCTTTGTTCTGGAGGTCTCCTTTAGCCTTTGTACTGGAGGTCTCCTTTAGCCTTTGTATCGGAGGTCTCCTTTAGCCTTTGTACTGGAGGTCTCCTTTGGCCTTTGTACTGGAGGTCTCCTTTGGCCTTTGTTCTGGAGGTCTCCTTTGGCCTTTGTACTGGAGGTCTCCTTTAGCCTTTGTACTGGAGGTCTCCTTTAACCTTTGTACCGGAGGTCTCCTTTAGCCTTTGTACTGGAGGTCTCCTTTAGCCTCTGTACTGGAGGTCTCCTTTAGCCTTTGTACTGGAGGTCTCCTTTGGCCTTTGTACTGGAGGTCTCCTTTAGCCTTTGTACTGGAGGTCTCCAGGTCTCCTTTGGCCTTTGTACTGGAGTTCTCCTTTAGCCTTTGTACTGGAGGTCTCCAGGTCTCCTTTGGCCTTTGTACTGGAGGTCTCCTTTAGCCTTTGTACCGGAGGTCTCCTTTAGCCTTTGTACTGGAGGTCTCCTTTAGCCTTTGTACTGGAGTTCTCCTTTGGCCTTTGTTCTGGAGGTCTCCTTTAGCCTTTGTACTGGAGGTCTCCTTTAGCCTTTGTTCTGGAGGTCTCCTTTAGCCTTTGTACTGGAGGTCTCCTTTGGCCTTTGTACTGGAGGTCTCCTTTAGCCTTTGTACTGGAAGTCTCCTTTAGCCTTTGTACCGGAGGTCTCCTTTGGCCTTTGTACTGGAGTTCTCCTTTAGCCTTTGTACTGGAGGTCTCCTTTAGCCTTTGTACTGGAGTTCTCCTTTGGCCTTTGTTCTGGAGGTCTCCTTTAGCCTTTGTTCTGGAGGTCTCCTTTAGCCTTTGTACTGGAGGTCTCCTTTAGCCTTTGTATCGGAGGTCTCCTTTAGCCTTTGTACTGGAGGTCTCCTTTGGCCTTTGTACTGGAGGTCTCCTTTGGCCTTTGTTCTGGAGGTCTCCTTTGGCCTTTGTACTGGAGGTCTCCTTTAGCCTTTGTACTGGAGGTCTCCTTTAGCCTTTGTACCGGAGGTCTCCTTTAGCCTTTGTACTGGAGGTCTCCTTTAGCCTCTGTACTGGAGGTCTCCTTTAGCCTTTGTACTGGAGGTCTCCTTTGGCCTTTGTACTGGAGGTCTCCTTTAGCCTTTGTACTGGAGGTCTCCAGGTCTCCTTTGGCCTTTGTACTGGAGTTCTCCTTTAGCCTTTGTACTGGAGGTCTCCAGGTCTCCTTTGGCCTTTGTACTGGAGGTCTCCTTTAGCCTTTGTACCGGAGGTCTCCTTTAGCCTTTGTACCGGAGGTCTCCTTTAGCCTTTGTACTGGAGGTCTCCTTCAGCCTTTGTTCTGGAGGTCTCCTTTAGCCTTTGTACTGGAGGTCTCCTTTAGCCTTTGTACTGGAGGTCTCCTTTAGCCTTTGTACTGGAGGTCTCCTTTGGCCTTTGTACTGGAGGTCTCCTTTGGCCTTTGTACTGGAGGTCTCCTTTGGCCTTTGGTCTGGAGGTCTCCTTTAGCCTTTGTACTGGAGGTCTCCTTTGGCCTTTGTACTGAAGGTCTCCTTTGGCCTTTGTTCTGGAGGTCTCCTTTAGCCTTTGTACTGGAGGTCTCCTTTAGCCTTTGTTCTGGAGGTCTCCTTTAGCCTTTGTACTGGAGGTTTCCTTTAGCCTTTGTACTGGAGGTCTCCTTTGGCCTTTGTACTGGAGGTCTCCTTTAGCCTTTGTACTGGAAGTCTCCTTTAGCCTTTGTACCGGAGGTCTCCTTTGGCCTTTGTACTGGAGGTCTCCTTTAGCCTTTGTACTGGAGGTCTCCTTTAGCCTTTGTACTGGAGTTCTCCTTTGGCCTTTGTTCTGGAGGTCTCCTTTAGCCTTTGTACTGGAGGTCTCCTTTAGCCTTTGTTCTGGAGGTCTCCTTTAGCCTTTGTACTGGAGGTCTCCTTTGGCCTTTGTCCTGCTGGTCTCCTTTAGCCTTTGTACTGGAAGTCTCCTTTAGCCTTTGTACCGGAGGTCTCCTTTGGCCTTTGTACTGGAGGTCTCCTTTAGCCTTTGTACTGGAGGTCTCCTTTAGCCTTTGTACTGGAGTTCTCCTTTGGCCTTTGTTCTGGAGGTCTCCTTTAGCCTTTGTACTGGAGGTCTCCTTTAGCCTTTGTTCTGGAGGTCTCCTTTAGCCTTTGTACTGGAGGTCTCCTTTAGCCTTTGTACTGGAGGTCTCCTTTGGCCTTTGTACTGGAGGTCTCCTTTAGCCTTTGTACTGGAGGTCTCCAGGTCTCCTTTGGCCTTTGTACTGGAGTTCTCCTTTAGCCTTTGTACTGGAGGTCTCCAGGTCTCCTTTGGCCTTTGTACTGGAGGTCTCCTTTAGCCTTTGTACCGGAGGTCTCCTTTAGCCTTTGTTCTGGAGGTCTCCTTTGGCCTTTGTACTGGAGGTCTCCTTCAGCCTTTGTTCTGGAGGTCTCCTTTAGCCTTTGTACTGGAGGTCTCCTTTAGCCTTTGTACTGGAGGTCTCCTTTAGCCTTTGTACTGGAGGTCTCCTTTGGCCTTTGTACTGGAGGTCTCCTTTGGCCTTTGTTCTGGAGGTCTCCTTTAGCCTTTGTACTGGAGGTCTCCTTTAGCCTTTGTACTGGAGGTCTCCTTTAGCCTTTGTACTGGAGGTCTCCTTTGGCCTTTGTACTGGAGGTCTCCTTTGGCCTTTGTACTGGAGGTCTCCTTTGGCCTTTGTTCTGGAGGTCTCCTTTAGCCTTTGTACTGGAGGTCTCCTTTGGCCTTTGTTCTGGAGGTCTCCTTTAGCCTTTGTACTGGAAGTCTCCTTTGGCCTTTGTACCGGAGCTTTATTTTGCGGTGTGGATCTGGCTGTCGGCTGCTCCGTCGGACCTGTTACATAGTGAGACTAAACAGCCACTTCACAGGAGGCTTCATCAGCACAGAAGGTTCACAAATCCAGGACCCCAGAGCGCCGTGCCTCTTCATCTTAAAGCCACAAACCACTCTTTTGAAGACAGTGAGGTGAAGATTCTGAGCAGGAGTAGAGATGGTCTGAAAGACGGGTTAAGGAGGTAATTTTTGTTGAAAAAAGAGAATTGCTCTTTAAACAGAAATGGAGGATTAAAGCTCAATCTTTCGGCAGTCAGACCTGGTCATTCAAATGTTAATCAGGTACTCAGTGATGAGGGAGCTGCAGCCAGGTGACAGTAGGAGTTTGATGACCCATTACAGGGCTGTTATCAGAAGATTCTGCCTCTCGGGATTCACAAGCTGAACTTCAAAAAGAACTCACACATACGACCCATTTCTTTCAAATATTGTTCACAAATCTGCCAAACCCCGTCTTACTGAGTCATTCAAATGAATACATTCTCAAGAGTGTGGCATATCAAGATCTGACGGCATGAATATTGCACAGGTGTGCCTTAGGCTGGCCACAGTAAACGGTCACTCTGAAGTGTTCAGCTTTGCTGTATTGGAGGGTCTGGGATCTGGTGTGACCAAAATACCTCTGAAGTGTCTGGATATTGGCAGGAGTTGTTATTGAGCATGTTTGGAATGCCCTGGAATGGCGTAGACGACAGTGTGTTCCTTTAATGACTAAACACACTACTCCCTCCTGAAGGATCGTTTGGAAAAGAGCGCAGTCTTGGCTGGGAATGTCATCAGTGTATTTGTTATGTGTGTGTCATTAATATAAAGCTGAAGTATCTCGCCTGAGGACAGAGCGTCAGCACTGGTCAGAGCTCGGATGGACTGAGAGTGGTCCAAGTCATGTTTAAAACCATCTCATGAACCCACACCACAGACTCAGCAATCCCACTAAACCCAGTCTGACCGCAATTCCATGAGTCTGGATTTCATTTGAGCTGATCTCATTCACAAACTGTTGAGTCAAACGCGACTGTGAGTCACTGACCACAGACACAGTAGTTCAGTGAAGCTGTGGTCATGATGAATGGAACATTAGGAGACACAGTAGCAGTAGCAGTAGTAGTAGTAGTAATAATAGTAATAATAGTAACATTAACAGTAATAGTGATGAAGCATTTCCAAACGCCTGTTTTTAATGGTATGACGCATTATAATAAGAGTTTAACATCAGGGATTATTTTGCATTATTGTTTATGCTAAAAGCCCTATATGGTTTATTAATGTTTGTTCTTTATTATGAATTACTTTTTTTTACATTTTAATTTGACTTTCTATCTAACAGAGAACATTCAATGCAAGAGGCAAGTCTTGAATTACATTCTGCAGCTGGAAAGGCCTGAGCCTGGCCTGCCACAAGAGAAGAGTTATGACTGTTTGATGTAGTTCCCCAAACCTGGGCAGGGCAGGTGTAGCGCAGGTGCAGGGCAGGTACAGCGCAGGTGCAGGGCAGGTGCAGCGCAGGTGCAGACTTAGAAAGGCTAGAAGGAAGAAAATGACGGGGTTGTAACTATTGAATCTCTGGGTTTTAGTATCTTAACAAGGGGAAAACCAGAATAATAATGACGCTGCCTTATGTAAAAATGGGCGTGTCAGGGCCCAATAGTCATGAATCGAGGGGGATGTGTGGAACTACTCGTTCAGCAGCTTTTTCTGCAGAAACTGCTTTTGTCATCTTCTTGTGACTCATCAATAAAGACTCTATTTTGAATTGAAAACGTTCTCAAGAGTTTGATTGAATAACAGCAGTAGTCGTGCTGATGCTGTTGTCTTGGTGGTGATGCTGTTGTCTTGGTGGTGATACTGTGGTCTTGGTGCTGATGCTGTTGTCTTGGTGGTGATGCTGTGGTCTTGGTGCTGATGCTGTTGTCTTGGTGGTGATGCTGTTGTCTTGGTGGTGATGCTGTGGTCTTGGTGGTGATGCTGTGGTCTTGGTGGTGATGCTGTTGTCTTGGTGGTGATGCTGTTGTCTTGGTGGTGATGCTGTGGTCTTGGTAGTGATGCTGTGGTCTTGGTGCTGATGCTGTGGTCTTGGTGGTGATGCTGTGGTCTTGGTGGTAATGCTGTTGTCTTGGTGGTGATGCTGTTGTCTTGGTGGTGATGCTGTTGTCTTGGAGGTGATGCTGTTGTCTTGGTGGTGATGCTGTGGTCTTGGTGCTGATGCTGTTGTCTTGGTGGTGATGCTGTTGTCTTGGTGGTGATGCTGTGGTCTTGGTGCTGATGCTGTTGTCTTGGTGGTGATGCTGTGGTCTTGGTGGTGATGCTGTGGTCTTGGTGGTGATGCTGTGGTCTTGGTGGTGATGCTGCGGTCTTGGTGGTGATGCTGTGGTCTTGGTGCTGATGCTGTTGTCTTGGTGGTGATGCTGTGGTCTTGGTGGTGA
This sequence comes from Eucyclogobius newberryi, assembly GCF_026437365.1. Taxonomy (NCBI): domain Eukaryota; kingdom Metazoa; phylum Chordata; class Actinopteri; order Gobiiformes; family Gobiidae; genus Eucyclogobius; species Eucyclogobius newberryi. The sequence goes on from NW_027315812.1 coordinate 32,871,176, forward strand.
TTCTGTGGTCTTGGTGGTGATGCTGTGGTCTTGGTGCTGATGCTGTTGTCTTGGTGGTGATGCTGTGGTCTTGGTGGTGATGCTGTGGTCTTGGTGGTGATGCTGTGATCTTGGTGCTGATGCTGTTGTCTTGGTGGTGATGCTGTGGTCTTGGTGGTGATGCTGTTGTCTTGGTGGTGATGCTGTGGTATTGGTGGTGATGCTGTGATCTTGGTGGTGATGCTGTTGTCTTGGTGGTGATGCTGTGGTCTTGGTGGTGATGCTGTGGTCTTGGTGCTGATGCTGTTGTCTTGGTGGTGATGCTTTGGTCTTGGTGGTGATGCTTTAGCCTTGGTGGTGATGTTGTTGTCTTGGTGGTGATGCTCTGGTCTTGGTGGTGATGCTGTGGTCTTCTTGGTGATGCTGTTGTCTTGGTGGTGATGCTGTGGTCTTGGTGGTGATGCTGTGGTCTTCTTGGTGATGCTGTGGTCTTGGTGGTGATGCTATGGTCTTGGTGGTGATGCTGTTTTCTTGGTGGTGATGCTGTTGTCTTTGTGGTGATGCTGTGGTCTTGGTGGTGATGCTATGGTCTTGGTGGTGATGCTGTTTTCTTGGTGGTGATGCTGTTGTCTTGGTGGTGATGCTGTGGTCTTGGTGGTGATGCTGTGGTCTTGGTGCTGATGCTGTTGTCTTGGTGGTGATGCTTTGGTCTTGGTGGTGATGCTTTAGCCTTGGTGGTGATGTTGTTGTCTTGGTGGTGATGCTCTGGTCTTGGTGGTGATGCTGTGGTCTTCTTGGTGATGCTGTTGTCTTGGTGGTGATGCTGTGGTCTTGGTGGTGATGCTGTGGTCTTCTTGGTGATGCTGTGGTCTTGGTGGTGATGCTATGGTCTTGGTGGTGATGCTGTTTTCTTGGTGGTGATGCTGTTGTCTTTGTGGTGATGCTGTTGTCTTGGTGGTGATGCTGTGGTCTTGGTGGTGATGCTGTGGTCTTGGTGGTGATGCTGTTGTCTTGGTGGTGATGCTGTGGTCTTGGTGGTGATGCTGTGGTCTTGGTGGTGATGCTGTTGTCTTGGTGGTGATGCTGTTGTCTTGGTGGTGATGCTGTGGTCTTGGTAGTGATGCTGTGGTCTTGGTGCTGATGCTGTGGTATTGGTGGTGATGCTGTGGTCTTGGTGGTAATGCTGTTGTCTTGGTGGTGATGCTGTTGTCTTGGTGGTGATGCTGTTGTCTTGGAGGTGATGCTGTTGTCTTGGTGGTGATGCTGTGGTCTTGGTGCTGATGCTGTTGTCTTGGTGGTGATGCTGTTGTCTTGGTGGTGATGCTGTTGTCTTTGTGGTGATGCTGTTGTCTTGGTGGTGATGCTGTGGTCTTGGTGCTGATGCTGTTGTCTTGGTGGTGATGCTGTTGTCTTGGTGGTGATACTGTGGTCTTGGTGCTGATGCTGTTGTCTTGGTGGTGATGCTGTTGTCTTGGTGGTGATGCTGTGGTCTTAGTGCTGATGCTGTTGTCTTGGTGGTGATGCTGTTGTCTTGGTGGTGATGCTGTTGTCTTGGTGGTGATGCTGTGGTCTTGGTTGTGATGCTGTGGTCTTGGTGGTGATGCTGTGGTCTTGGTGGTGATGCTGTTGTCTTGGTGGTGATGCTGTGGCCTTGGTGGTGATGTTGTTGTGTTGGTGGTGATGTTCTGGTCTTGGTGGTGATGCTGTGGTCTTGGTTGGTGATGCTGTGGTCTTGGTGCTGATGCTGTGGTCTTGGTGGTGATGCTGTTGTCTTGGTGGTGATGCTGTGGTCTTGGTGGTGATGCTGTTGTCTTGGTGGTGATGCTGTGGTCTTGGTGGTGATGCTGTGGTCTTGGTGTTGATGCTGTGGTCTTGGTGGTGATGTTGTGGTCTTCTTGGTGATGCTGTTGTCTTGGTGGTGATGCTGTGGTCTTGGTGGTGATGCTGTGGTCTTCTTGGTGATGCTGTGGTCTTGGTGGTGATGCTGTGGTCTTGGTGGTGATGCTGTTTTCTTGGTGGTGATGCTGTTGTCTTGGTGGTGATGCTGTTGTCTTGGTGGTGATGCTGTGGTCTTAGTGGTGATGCTGTGGTCTTGGTGGTGATGCTGTTGTCTTGGTGGTGATGCTGTGGTCTTGGTGGTGATGCTGTGGTCTTGGTGGTGATGCTGTTGTCTTGGTGGTGATGCTGTTGTCTTGGTGGTGATGCTGTGGTCTTGGTAGTGATGCTGTGGTCTTGGTGCTGATGCTGTGGTCTTGGTGGTGATGCTGTGGTCTTGGTGGTAATGCTGTTGTCTTGGTGGTGATGCTGTTGTCTTGGTGGTGATGCTGTTGTCTTGGTGGTGATGCTGTTGTCTTGGTGGTGATGCTGTGGTCTTGGTGCTGATGCTGTTGTCTTGGTGGTGATGCTGTTGTCTTGGTGGTGATGCTGTGGTCTTGGTGCTGATGCTGTTGTCTTGGTGGTGATGCTGTGGTCTTGGTGGTGATACTGTGGTCTTGGTGGTGATGCTGTTGTCTTGGTGGTGATGCTGTGGTCTTGGTGGTGATGCTGTGGTCTTGGTGGTGATGCTGTGGTCTTGGTGGTGATGCTGCTGTCCTGGTGCTGATGCTGTTGTCTTGGTGGTGATGCTGTGGTCTTGGTGGTGATTCTGTGGTCTTGGTGGTGATGCTGTGGTCTTGGTGCTGATGCTGTTGTCTTGGTGGTGATGCTGTGGTCTTGGTGGTGATGCTGTGGTCTTGGTGGTGATGCTGTGATCTTGGTGCTGATGCTGTTGTCTTGGTGGTGATGCTGTGGTCTTGGTGGTGATGCTGTTGTCTTGGTGGTGATGCTGTGGTATTGGTGGTGATGCTGTGATCTTGGTGGTGATGCTGTTGTCTTGGTGGTGATGCTGTGGTCTTTGTGGTGATGCTGTGGTCTTGGTGCTGATGCTGTTGTCTTGGTGGTGATGCTTTGGTCTTGGTGGTGATGCTGTGGCCTTGGTGGTGATGTTGTTGTCTTGGTGGTGATGCTCTGGTCTTGGTGGTGATGCTGTGGTCTTCTTGGTGATGCTGTTGTCTTGGTGGTGATGCTGTGGTCTTGGTGGTGATGCTGTGGTCTTCTTGGTGATGCTGTGGTCTTGGTGGTGATGCTATGGTCTTGGTGGTGATGCTGTTTTCTTGGTGGTGATGCTGTGGTCTTGGTGGTGATGCTGTGGTCTTGGTGGTGATGCTGTGGTCTTGGTGGTGATGCTGTTGTCTTGGTGGTGATGCTGTGGTCTTGGTGGTGATGCTGTGGTCTTGGTGGTGATGCTGTTGTCTTGGTGGTGATGCTGTTGTCTTGGTGGTGATGCTGTTGTCTTGGTGGTGATGCTGTGGTCTTGGTAGTGATGCTGTGGTCTTGGTGCTGATGCTGTGGTATTGGTGGTGATGCTGTGGTCTTGGTGGTAATGCTGTTGTCTTGGTGGTGATGCTGTTGTCTTGGTGGTGATGCTGTTGTCCTGGAGGTGATGCTGTTGTCTTGGTGGTGATGCTGTGGTCTTGGTGCTGATGCTGTTGTCTTGGTGGTGATGCTGTTGTCTTGGTGGTGATGCTGTGGTCTTGGTGCTGATGCTGTTGTCTTGGTGGTGATGCTGTGGTATTGGTGGTGATACTGTGGTCTTGGTGGTGATGCTGTTGTCTTGGTGGTGATGCTGTGGTCTTGGTGGTGATGCTGTGGTCTTGGTGGTGATGCTGTGGTCTTGGTGGTGATGCTGCGGTCTTGGTGGTGATGCTGCTGTCTTGGTGCTGATGCTGTTGTCTTGGTGGTGATGCTGTGGTCTTGGTGGTGATTCTGTGGTCTTGGTGGTGATGCTGTGGTCTTTGTGCTGATGCTGTTGTCTTGGTGGTGATGCTGTGGTCTTGGCTGTGATGCTGTGGTCTTGGTGGTGATGCTGTGGTCTTGGTGCTGATGCTGTTGTCTTGGTGGTGATGCTGTGGTCTTGGTGGTGATGCTGTTGTCTTGGTGGTGATGCTGTTGTCTTGGTGGTGATGCTGTGGTCTTGGTGGTGATGCTGTGGTCTTGCTTCTGATGCTGTTGTCTTGGTGGTGATGCTTTGGTCTTGGTGGTGATGCTGTGGCCTTGGTAGTGATGTTGTTGTCTTGGTGGTGATGCTCTGGTCTTGGTGGTGATGCTGTGGTCTTCTTGGTGATGCTGTTGTCTTGATGGTGATGCTGTGGTCTTGGTGGTGATGCTGTGGTCTTCTTGGTGATGCTGTTGTCTTGGTGCTGATGCTGTGGTCTTGGTGGTGATGCTGTTGTCTTGGTGGTGATGCTGTGGTCTTGGTGGTGATGCTGTGGTCTTGGTGGTGATGCTGTTGTCTTGGTGGTGATGCTGTGGTCTTGGTGGTGATGGTTTGGTCTTGGTGCTGATGCTGTTGCCTTGGTGGTGATGCTGTGATCTTGGTGGTGATGCTGTGGTCTTGGTGGTGATGCTGTGGTCTTGGTGCTTATGCTGTTGTCTTGGTGGTGATGCTGTGGTCTTGGTGGTGATGCTGTGGTCTTGGTGGTGATGCTGTGGTCTTGGTGGTGATGCTGTGGTCTTGGTGGTGATGCTGTGGTCTTGGTGGTGATGCTGTGGTCTTGGTGGTGATGCTGTGGTCTTGGTGCTGATGCTGTTGTCTTGGTGGTGATGCTGTGATCTTGGTGGTGATGCTGTGGTCTTGGTGGTGATACTGTGGTCTTGGTGCTGATGCTGTAGTCTTGGTGGTGATGCTGTTGTCTTGGTGGTGATGCTGTTATCTTGGTGGTGATGCTGTGGTCTTGGTTGTGATGCTGTGGTCCTGGTGGTGATGCTGTTGTCTTGGTGGTGATGCTGTGGTCTTGGTGCTGATGCTGTTGTCTTGGTGGTGATGCTGTGGTCTTGGTGGTGATGCTGTGGTCTTGGTGCTGATACTGTTGTCTTGGTGGTGATGCTGTGATCTTTGTGGTGATGCTGTGGTCTTGGTGGTGATGCTGTGGTCTTGGTGGTGATGCTGTGGTCTTGGTGGTGATGCTGTTGTCTTGGTGGTGATGCTGTGATCTTGGTGGTGATGCTGTGGTCTTGGTGGTGATGCTGTTGTCTTGGTGGTGATGCTGTGGTCTTGGTGGTGATGCTGTGGTCTTGGTGGTGATGCTGTTGTCTTGGTGGTGATGCTGTGATCTTGGTGGTGATGCTGTGGTCTTGGTGGTGATGCTGTGGTCTTGGTGGTGATGCTGTGGTCTTCTTGGTGATGCTGTGGTCTTGGTGCTGATGCTGTTGTTTCCGTGGTGATGCTGTTGTCTTGGTGGTGATGCTGTGGTCTTCTTGGTGATGCTGTGGTCTTGGTGCTGATGCTGTTGTCTTGGTGGTGATGCTGTGGTCTTGGTGGTGATGCTGTGGTCTTGGTGCTGATGCTGTTGTCTTGGTGGTGATGCTGTGGTCTTGGTGGTGATGCTGTGGTCTTGGTGCTGATGCTGTTGTCTTGGTGGTGATGCTGTGATCTTGGTGGTGATGCTGTGGTCTTGGTGGTGATACTGTGGTCTTGGTGCTGATGCTGTAGTCTTGGTGGTGATGCTGTTGTCTTGGTGGTGATGCTGTGATCTTGGTGGTGATGCTGTGGTCTTGGTGGTGATGCTGTGGTCTTGGTGGTGAAGCTGTTGTCCTGGTGGTGATGCTGTGGTCTTGGTGCTGATGCTGTTGTCTTGGTGGTGATGCTGTGGTCTTGGTGGTGATGCTGTGGTCTTGGTGCTGATGCTGTTGTCTTGGTGGTGATGCTGTGATCTTGGTGGTGATGCTGTGGTCTTGGTGGTGATGCTGTGGTCTTGGTGCTGATGCTGTGGTCTTGGTGGTGATGCTGTGGTCTTGGTGGTGATGCTGTGGTCTTGGTGGTGATGCTGTTGTCTTGGTGGTGATGCTGTGATCTTGGTGGTGATGCTGTGGTCTTGGTGGTGATGCTGTGGTCTTGGTGGTGATGCTGTTGTCTTGGTGGTGATGCTGTGATCTTGGTGGTGATGCTGTGGTCTTGGTGGTGATGCTGTGGTCTTGGTGGTGATGCTGTGGTCTTCTTGGTGATGCTGTGGTCTTGGTGCTGATGCTGTTGTTTCCGTGGTGATGCTGTTGTCTTGGTGGTGATGCTGTGGTCTTCTTGGTGATGCTGTGGTCTTGGTGGTGATGCTGTGGTCTTGGTGCTGATGCTGTTGTCTTGGTGGTGATGCTGTGGTCTTGGTGGTGATGCTGTGGTCTTGGTGCTGATGCTGTTGTCTTGGTGGTGATGCTGTGGTCTTGGTGGTGATGCTGTTGTCTTGGTGCTGATGCTGTTGTCTTGGTGGTGATGCTGTTGTCTTGGTGGTGATGCTGTGGTCTTGGTGGTGATGCTGTTGTCTTGGTGCTGATGCTGTTGTCTTGGTGGTGATGCTGTGGTCTTGGTGGTGATGCTGTGGTCTTGGTGCTGATGCTGTTGTCTTGGTGGTGATGCTGTGGTCTTGGTGGTGATGCTGTGGTCTTGGTGGTGATGCTGTGGTCTTGGTGCTGATGCTGTTGTCTTGGTGGTGATGCTGTGGTCTTGGTGGTGATGCTGTGGTCTTGGTGCTGATGCTGTTGTCTTGGTGGTGATGCTGTGGTCTTGGTGGTGATGCTGTTGTCTTGGTGCTGATGCTGTTGTCTTGGTGGTGATGCTGTGGTCTTGGTGGTGATGCTGTGGTCTTGGTGCTGATGCTGTTGTCTTGGTGGTGATGCTGTGGTCTTGGTGGTGATGCTGTGGTCTTGGTGGTGATGCTGTGGTCTTGGTGCTGATGCTGTTGTCTTGGTGGTGATGCTGTGGTCTTGGTGGTGATGCTGTGGTCTTGGTGCTGATGCTGTTGTCTTGGTGGTGATGCTGTGGTCTTGGTGGTGATGCTGTTGTCTTGGTGCTGATGCTGTTGTCTTGGTGGTGATGCTGTGGTCTTGGTGGTGATGCTGTGGTCTTGGTGCTGATGCTGTTGTCTTGGTGGTGATGCTGTGGTCTTGGTGGTGATGCTGTGGTCTTGGTGGTGATGCTGTGGTCTTGGTGCTGATGCTGTTGTCTTGGTGGTGATGCTGTGGTCTTGGTGGTGATGCTGTGGTCTTGGTGCTGATGCTGTTGTCTTGGTGGTGATGCTGTGGTCTTGGTGGTGATGCTGTTGTCTTGGTGCTGATGCTGTTGTCTTGGTGGTGATGCTGTGGTCTTGGTGCTGATGCTGTTGTCTTGGTGGTGATGCTGTGGTCTTGGTGGTGATGCTGTGGTCTGCATGTTCCCGACACACTACCAGAGAAGAGAGAGCTCCAGTTTGCACTTCCAGGAAACAACCTGGTAAAGCCATCAGACCCACCCCCACAGCACACACACATCTGGGTGCCGAGCCAGGGCCCAGGGAGCAGCGCTGAGGTGCAGGCGGCAGGCGGCAGACAGGGTGACCTCACTACGCTGAAGACGGGGCCCCATAATCAACGGCCTTAGGATGGGGGACAATGAGAGCGTGTGTGGAGACAAAGGAGACCCCTGTGTTGGGACTGAATTAGGACACGCTGGATTTTAGAAAGCTGACTAAAACTGTGCCACTACAAACAGTACGGCTCCACACTGCAGGGTAACAAAGGGGATGTACAAGTGCATCTGGGGAGTATTCACAGCGCTTCACTTTGTTCACAGTTTGTTATTTCAAAATGGGTACAATTCTTTGTTTGCCTAAATATTCTACAGACAATCCCCCATAATGACAAGGTGAAAGAATGTTAAATTGAAACATTTCAGACTCTTCATGGTTTCTCTGGACGTGTGGTTTTGTTGGTGGCCGTGTGCTCATGAATGTGCAGGGGCAGCAGGTCAGGGGCAGAGTTCTGGTTGGCAGTTGGAATTCTGCTCTCGACATCAACATCCTGGTAGATCGGTCAGAACCCATGAGATCGCAGCTGCCTCAGGTGAATACTGCCGTTGTGTCCTTGGGCAAGACACGCCCCCAGTGTCTTCGAACATCTGATGTGGAAATGGTTCCTTGATGTAAAGCACTTTGAGTGACCATTTACCATATTTAGAGCAGGGCAATTCAACATGAGGCCAGACCAGGCGCTCCAAGGGACTGAATCTGGCCCACGACCCATTTCCCAAATATATAAAAGGAAATCTTGTTCACTGGTTTAGTTCTGGGTTAGCGCTAGTTTAGGCCTGGTTTGGTCTTGGGATATGACTTGTTTGGTTCTGGGTTAGTCCTGGGTCAGACCTGGTTGGTACTAGTCTAGTCCTAGTTTAGTTCTGGTTCTAAACTTGAAAGGCAATTTTGCAAATGGAAATGAATTTTGAATGTTATTTCTCACAAAAATCAAATCCATCAGTATTTATTTGATTGTATTCACTCAGTTTATTGAAACGGTGTTGGGGATATTGTGTGCAACAGAAGCGTTGCTATAGCAGTGGCATGTCGTGCACCTCTGGAAAATGAAGTTCTATGACAGCAATTCAGGTGGAACGACTTCAAACTGTTCTGCACACAAACCAAACAAAAACACACAAACGCCGGCTGAGAGGAACGTGTGAAGTTGTGTAACTGTTTCCCATGTTTCTGTGATGTTTATGTTCTCCGGATACGACCCTGTTTCAAACCCAGCATTCCACACTAAGAATAGTCCTCTACAGAAGTGTGTGTGTGTGTGTGTGTGTGTGTGTGTGTGTGTGTGTGAGTGTGAGTGTGTGTGTGTGTGTGTGTGTGAGTGTGTGTGTGTGTGTGTGAGTGTGTGAGTGTCTGTGTGTCTGTGAGTGTGTGTGTGTGTGTCTGTGTGTGTGTGTGTGTGTGTCTGTGTGTGTATTAAAGCCTCATTAGCATTCTTCCTCCACTGCCTCACACAGTCCTTTCCAGTCCGTGCTCTCTCCAGGCTGTGATGGGTGACTGTGCAGAGTGATGTCATCTCATCACTGACATACGAGATCACACAAGCTCTGATGTCACTACAACAGTCAGACCACGCCCCTCTACTTGTTCATCTCATGTCTTCTTACTTTTATTTCATTTGTGCCATATTTGACCAGGTCAGTTCAGAACACAATCTCATTTACAAGAATGACCTGACCAAGAAGCAGCACAAAAACAGCTTGAGAAGAACACACTGATACCAATCCAAACATGAAGAGTAAGAGGGTTGAGGTCAAGATAAAAATGTGCACCGATCCTGTGAAATGCTCCAATTACTGAGTTTCATGATGGTTCTCGTTATCTGACTTTTCTGGCCATGTATGTGCAGCCACTGACAGTGAAACATCTGATCCTGTCACTCCTGACCCTGTCATGCTTCTGTTCTGCTCCTGGTCCTCTCTGCCAGCAGCATCTTCTCCTGAAACCCTGGACCTACTGGACCTTCTGGACCTTCTGGATCTTGTGGACCTTCTGGATCTTCTGGATCTTCTGGATCTTGTGGACCTTCTGGATCTTGTGGACCTTCTGGATCTTCTGGATCTTCTGGATCTTGTGGACCTTCTGGATCTTGTGGACCTTCTGGATCTTCTGGATCTTCTGGATCTTGTGGACCTTCTGGACCTTCTGGACCTTCTGGATCTTCTGGACCTTCTGGATCTTCTGGATCTTCTGGACCTTCTGGACCTTCTGGATATTCTGGATCTTCTGGATCTTCTGGACCTTCTGGACCTTCTGGATCTTCTGGATCTTCTGGATCTTCTGGACCTTCTGTATGTTTGGCTCACAGTGAGGCTCTGACGAGGTGTAGAACCACAGAGCCTCTCGTCCTGCTGCAGCACAGACGTCTGGACTAACATCTGGTTTGACTGGTTGAGTGTTTAGTAAATACATAATAATAGTGTCTATGTCACTAATAGTTTGCAGATTTGGGTTGACACAAACTCGATACCCAGAAGGGCGCGGTCATCGATACTGAAACTAACTAAACAAGTGTTGATATTGAAAAAAAAGAAGACAATTCGACCTTTGCTGTTTTAGAATGGACTTGATCTGTTTGAGAAGTATTAGTGACTAGTGGACAATAAATTGTATTTTGATGATGGGACTGGTTCTCTGGACTATATGGACTTTGAAATACTTACAAAATACTTTATTTATACAATAAATACAATTGGGATCACTCATAAACCTGTTTTAAATGTCCGTGAGCTTTCCTGGCCCATCAGCTCTGTAGTAAGTAACAAGGTAAAGGTAAAGGTAAAGGTAAAGGTAAAGGTAAAGGTGAAGGTAAAGGTGAAGGTAAAGGTAAAGGTAAAGGTAAAGGTAAAGGTAAAGGTAAAGGTGAAGGTAAAGGTAAAGGTGAAGGTGAAGGTGAAGGTGAAGGTGAAGGTGAAGGTGAAGGTGAAGGTGAAGGTGAAGGTGAAGGTGAAGGTGAAGGTGAAGGTAAAGGTAAAGGTGAAGGTGAAGGTGAAGGTGAAGGTGAAGGTGAAGGTGAAGGTGAAGGTGAAGGTGAAGGTGAAGGTGAAGGTGAAGGTGAAGGTAAAGGTAAAGGTAAAGGTGAAGGTGAAGGTGAAGGTGAAGGTGAAGGTGAAGGTGAAGGTGAAGGTGAAGGTGAAGGTAAA
>NW_027315812.1:32886667-32936667 GCF_026437365.1 Eucyclogobius newberryi
CACTTCTGACCAGTCACTGACACTTCTGACAAGGTACTGACTCTTCTGACCAGTCACTGACTCTTCTGACCAGTTACTGACTCTTCTGACCAGTTACTGACACTTCTGACCAGTCACTGACACTTCTGACCAGTCGCTGACACTTCTGACCAGTTGCTGACTCTTCTGATCAGTCACTGAAATTTCTGACCAGTTACTGACACTTCTGACCAGTCCCTGACACTTCTGACCAGTTACTGACACTTCTGACCAGTCACTGACACTTCTGACCAGTCGCTGACACTTCTGACCAGTCGCTGACACTGCTGACCAGTCGCTGACACTTCTGACCAGTTGCTGACTCTTCTGACCAGTCACTGACACTTCTGACCAGTTACTGACACTTCTGACCAGTTGCTGACACTTCTGACCAGTCGCTGACACTTCTGACCAGTCACTGACACTTCTGACCAGTTACTGACACTTCTGACCAGTCGCTGACACTTCTGACCAGTCGCTGACACTTCTGACCAGTTACTGACACTTCTGACCAGTTACTGACACTTCTGACCAGTCGCTGACACTTCTGACCAGTTGCTGACTCTTCTGACCTGTCACTGACACTTCTGACCAGTCGCTGACACTTCTGACCAGTCACTGACACTTCTGACCAGTTACTGACTCTTCTGACCAGTCACTGACTCTTCTGACCAGTCACTGACACTTCTGACCAGTCACTGACTCTTCTGACCAGTTACTGACACTTCTGACCAGTCACTGACACTTCTGACAAGGTACTGACTCTTCTGACCAGTCACTGACACTTCTGACCAGTTACTGACACTTCTGACCAGTTACTGACACTTCTGACCAGTTACTGACACTTCTGACCAGTCACTGACTCTTCTGACCAGTCACTGACACTTCTGACCAGTTACTGACACTTCTGACAAGGTACTGACTCTTCTGACCAGTCACTGACATTTCTGACCAGTTACTGACTCTTCTGACCAGTCACTGACACTTCTGACCAGTTACTGACTCTTCTGACCAGTCACTGACACTTCTGACCAGTTACTGACACTTCTGACCAGTCGCTGACACTTCTGACCAGTCGCTGACACTTCTGACCAGTTGCTGACTCTTCTGACCTGTCACTGACACTTCTGACCAGTTACTGACACTTCTGACCAGTCGCTGACACTTCTGACCAGTCGCTGACACTTCTGACCAGTCGCTGACTCTTCTGACCTGTCACTGACACTTCTGACCAGTCGCTGACACTTCTGACCAGTCACTGACACTTCTGACCAGTCGCTGACACTTCTGACCAGTCGCTGACACTTCTGACCAGTTACTGACACTTCTGACCAGTTACTGACACTTCTGACCAGTCGCTGACACTTCTGACCAGTTGCTGACTCTTCTGACCTGTCACTGACACTTCTGACCAGTCGCTGACACTTCTGACCAGTCACTGACACTTCTGACCAGTTACTGACTCTTCTGACCAGTCACTGACTCTTCTGACCAGTCACTGACACTTCTGACCAGTCACTGACTCTTCTGACCAGTTACTGACACTTCTGACCAGTCACTGACACTTCTGACAAGGTACTGACTCTTCTGACCAGTCACTGACACTTCTGACCAGTTACTGACACTTCTGACCAGTTACTGACACTTCTGACCAGTCACTGACTCTTCTGACCAGTCACTGACACTTCTGACCAGTTACTGACACTTCTGACAAGGTACTGACTCTTCTGACCAGTCACTGACATTTCTGACCAGTTACTGACTCTTCTGACCAGTCACTGACACTTCTGACCAGTTACTGACTCTTCTGACCAGTCACTGACACTTCTGACCAGTTACTGACACTTCTGACCAGTCACTGACACTTCTGACCAGTCGCTGACACTTCTGACCAGTTGCTGACTCTTCTGACCTGTCACTGACACTTCTGACCAGTTACTGACACTTCTGACCAGTCACTGACACTTCTGACCAGTCGCTGACACTTCTGACCAGTCGCTGACTCTTCTGACCTGTCACTGACACTTCTGACCAGTCGCTGACACTTCTGACCAGTCACTGACACTTCTGACCAGTTACTGACACTTCTGACCAGTTACTGACACTTCTGACCAGTTGCTGACTCTTCTGACCAGTCACTGACACTTCTGACCAGTTGCTGACTCTTCTGACCAGTCACTGACACTTCTGACCAGTCACTGACTCTTCTGACCAGTCACTGACACTTCTGACCAGTCACTGACACTTCTGACCAGTTACTGACACTTCTGACCAGTTACTGACACTTCTGACCAGTCACTGACACTTCTGACCAGTCACTGACACTTCTGACCAGTCACTGACACTTCTGACCAGTTACTGACACTTCTGACCAGTTACTGACACTTCTGACCAGTCACTGACTCTTCTAACCAGTCACTGACACTTCTGACCAGTCACTGACACTTCTCGTGGACATTCTCCCAGAGTGAGGCTTTACGGACAAACATGGGACGCTCTGGTCTCTGCAGGGATGTGTTTTGGCACCGCTTCTGTTCATCTCTCACAGTTGCAGCAGCACAAACACACACTTGTGATGTGGAGCCACAGAACCCTGTGATGTCACTGACAAGAGCCTCAGACATACTCAACATGAGGCCCAGGGGCCAAATCAGGCCCTCCACGCGATCTAATTCAGCCCACTGCCCATGTTCCAAATATATATGTCAATTAAATAAAATGTTCCCTGGTTTACTTCTGGATTAGGGCTAGTTCAAACCTGGTTTGGTCTGTGTTTAGTCCTTTTTGATTCTGTGATAGTCCGGCCTCAGACCTGGTTCTAGTCTGGTTCTCCGTCCTGGATGGGCCATGTTGTTATTTAATAGTATTTCTCACAAAAATCCAATCTTTCAGTTGTTATTGTATTGTATAAATTATATTGATTGAAACAGTGTTGGGGAAATATATAGGATACACAATAGTGGTGTGTAGTGCACCTGTGGCCCCGGGGCCCCGGCCCTCAGGAAACTTAAGTTGAATATCCCTGGTTTAGACCAAAGGCACATTTAGTCTTCAGCTTTGACCCTGGAGCCTCAAGGTCGTCATCATGTGATGAGCTCCATGTTCTCTTGTCCTGCAGCAGTGAGATGTGATGCTGAGCTCCATGTTCTCTTGTCCTGCAGCAGTGAGATGTGATGCTGAGCTCCATGTTCTCTTGTCCTGCAGCAGTGAGATGTGATGCTGAGCTCCATGTTCTCTTGTCCTGCAGCAGTGAGATGTGATGCTGAGCTCCATGTTCTCTTGTCCTGCAGCAGTGAGATGTGATGCTGAGCTCCATGTTCTCTTGTTCTGCAGCAGTGAGATGTGATGCTGAGCTCCATGTTCTCTTGTCCTGCAGCAGTGAGATGTGATGCTGAGCTCCATGTTCTCTTGTCCTGCAGCAGTGAGATGTGATGCTGAGCTCCATGTTCTCTTGTCCTGCAGCAGTGAGATGTGATGCTGAGCTCCATGTTCTCTTGTCCTGCAGCAGTGAGATGTGATGCTGAGCTCCATGTTCTCTTGTCCTGCAGCAGTGAGATGTGATGCTGAGCTCCATGTTCTCTTGTCCTGCAGCAGTGAGATGTGATGCTGAGCTCCATGTTCTCTTGTCCTGCAGCAGTGAGATGTGATGCTGAGCTCCATGTTCTCTTGTCCTGCAGCAGTGAGATGTGATGCTGAGCTCCATGTTCTCTTGTCCTGCAGCAGTGAGATGTGATGCTGAGCTCCATGTTCTCTTGTCCTGCAGCAGTGAGATGTGATGCTGAGCTCCATGTTCTCTTGTCCTGCAGCAGTGAGATGTGATGCTGAGCTCCATGTTCTCTTGTCCTGCAGCAGTGAGATGTGATGCTGAGCTCCATGTTCTCTTGTCCTGCAGCAGTGAGATGTGATGCTGAGCTCCATGTTCTCTTGTCCTGCAGCAGTGAGATGTGATGCTGAGCTCCATGTTCTCTTGTCCTGCAGCAGTGAGATGTGATGCTGAGCTCCATGTTCTCTTGTCCTGCAGCGTCCTTTCCTCCAGCACAGAACATCACCTGGAAGTCCACTAACTTCAAAACCGTGCTGTCGTGGGGACCAGAGCCTACAGCCGAGTACTCCTACACCGTGGAGTTCGCTCAGTGAGTACCTGCACGTCCTTCTGAGCATGCTCAGTAGCGTCCTCTAAGCTCTCACACTAATACACATTTTTTTCAGCCTGATGTATTTTCTTTGAACTCACTAATCTGATTAAAAACACAGATCTGATTAATAAGCACTGAAAATAAGGAGCGTCCCTTCTGAGCGTGCTCAGTAGCGCTCTCTCCCTCAAGTACACGCTGACCTTGAACAGAGGAGATAAGCAGCACTAAAAGCTCTGTGCCCCGCCCTAAGTGTCCTGGAACACAGCCATAAAGAGAGCAGCGGATCACAGGAGGAGGAGCAGAGGAGGAGCAGAGGAGTGAGAGCAGAGGAGGAGGAGCAGAGGAGTGAGAGCAGAGGAGGAGGAGCAGAGGAGTGAGAGCAGAGGAGGAGGAGCAGAGGAGTGAGAGCAGAGGAGGAGGAGCAGAGGAGGAGGAGGCTCTACATAATGCTTTCACTGCTCACAATAGCACAAAGGGAGGAAGTGTTCATCAGCTGATCCAATCACGGATGAGGCACGTTTCCATTGGTTCACTCTGGAGCAGATCAGAACCATCCAAAAGCCCTGGGTTAGGGTTCTATGCTGTAGAACCATATTTATGCATAACTATTGGGAATGTGGAACCTGAACCAGGAGCCTATTCTATCATGTGAGGAGGAACCTATGTTCCCCCATTCACAGAAAAGGGGAACATGGTTGCCGGGGAACATGGTTGCCGGGGAACATCGTGCCGGGGAACATCGTGCCGGGGAACATCGTGCCGGGGAACATCGTGCCGGGGAACATCGTGCCGGGGAACATCGTGCCGGGGAACATCAGTGCCGGGGAACATCGTGCCGGGGAACATCGTGCCGGGGAACATCGTGCCGGGGAACATCGTGCCGGGGAACATCGTGCCGGGGAACATCAGTGCCGGGGAACATCGTGCCGGGGAACATCAGTGCCGGGGAACATCGTGCCGGGGAACATCGTGCCGGGGAACATCGTTGCCGGGGAACATCGTGCCGGGGAACATCGTGCCGGGGAACATCGTGCCGGGGAACATCGTGCCGGGGAACATCGTGCCGGGGAACATCGGTGCGCACCCATGTTGAGCGCAGATGCTTAGCAACAGCTGTTTCCTGTTTATGGCCGCACGACATAAAAAGGCGCAGAGCATGGGCGGAGCCAGGCTCTGGCTTTGGGGCTTGAGCCCCGGATCTTTTTTTAAAAATGCCTCATGATGTCACTAAGTGGCTTTAGCTCAACAGGAGCGTTGGGTCCTGACTTCACTTGAATCATCTCATTGTAAAAGCATCAGTTCAAAGACAGAGTCTGTGGACATCAGGGTCGTGAGTTCGAGCGCTGATAGGAGGCATTTGTCTTGTCACCAAGTTGTACAATTTCTTGACAAAGTAAATGTAACTAAACGTCACTTCTGCTGTTCTGTTCAATGTTTTTAGAGGGAGGATCTCTGTCAGAAAACAGAAAGGTCATGGTCTGTCTTTGCCTTTGGGGGTTATTGTCTGTAACTGCACTAAAACCACATCATATTGGCCCGAATGAACCCTTCCCTTTCTTTTTGGGCTAAGCCCCGGATGTTTAGAATGTCTGGCTCCGCCTCCGGCGTAGAGGCTTTAGCCACGCCCCTCACATGCAGAGAAGTCAAAGAAATGATGCAAAACTGTTCCTGTTTCATTTCTTGGTTATATTCATGTTTTTTTTTCATTCATTCAAGATTGTCACATCTTTGTTTAGTTTGTATGTTTTGATCAGCTCCTTCCATGTTGTAAGAACAGATTTGACCCAGGGATTTTTCACTTCCTCCAAATGACTCGTCTGTCATCTGCAGTAAGAACTGTGCAGGAACATGTTTCAGACCTTCTCTCTCTTCTGCTCACACTCTGGTGACACACTTCTGCCCCCTGCTGGCCCCTGCTGGCCCCTGCTGGCCCCTGCTGGCCCCTGCTGGCCCCTGCTGGCCCCTGCTGGCTCCTGCTGGCCCCTGCTGGCCCCTGCTGTACATATCAGTCACACAGGCCGACGGCATGTGAGTGTGAGGTTTGGGTGGAGCCGTTTCCTAAAGCTTCATGTTTAAGTGTGAGTTATGATGTGAAGGTGGTACACAAGCACACACACACACACACACACCATACACACACACACACACACACACCATACACACACACACACACACCATACACACACACACACACACACACACACCATACACACACACACACACACACCATACACACACACACACACACACACACACACACACCATACACACACACACACACACACACCATACACACACACACACACACACACCATACACACACACACACACACCATACACACACACACACACACACCATACACACACACACACACACACCATACACACACACACACACACACCATACACACACACACACACCATACACACAGACACACACACACCATACACACACACACACACACACACACACACACCATACACACACACACACACACACACACACACCATACACACACACACACACACCATACACACACACACACACACCATACACACACACACACACACACACCATACACACACACACACACACACCATACACACACACACACACACACCATACACACACACACACACACACCATACACACACACACACACACCATACACACACACACACACACACACACCACACACACACACACACACACCATACACACACACACACACACACACCATACACACACACACACACACACCATACACACACACACACACACCATACACACACACACACACACACACACCATACACACACACACACACACACACACACCATACACACACACACCATACACACACACACACACACACCATACACACACACACACACACCATACACACACACACACACACACACCATACACACACACACCATACACACACACACACACCATACACACACACACACACACACACACACACACACCATACACACACACACACACACACACACACCATACACACACACACACACACACACACCATACACACACACACACACACACAATACAATACACACACACACACACACACACACACACACCATACACACACACACACACACAATACAATACACACACACACACACACCATACACACACACACACACACACACCGTACGCACACACTCACACACGCACACACACGCACCATACACACACCATACACACACACACACACACACCGTACGCACACACACACACACCGTACGCACACACTCACACACACACCATACGCACACACACACCGTACGCACACACACACACACACACACACACAAACCCCACACACACACACCGCACACACCCCACACACAAACACCATACGCACACACACACACACACACACACACACCGTACGCACACACTCACACACACACCATACGCACACACACACCGTACGCACACACACACACCGTACGCACACACACACACAAACACCATACGCACACACATACACACACACACACACACACAAACCCCACACACACACACCGCACACACCCCACACACAAACACCATACGCACACACACACACACACACACACACCGTACGCACACACTCACACACACACCATACGCACACACACACCGTACGCACACACACACACCGTACGCACACACACACACCGTACGCACACACACACACAAACACCATACGCACACACATACACACACACACACACTGTCCCCTCTGTCCTTGATGTCTTCACATCTGGATCATCTGCTCCTGAGCTCGTATTTATCCAGTGATTGTGACGTTGTGACATGAGATATTTACACAGAAATATGGTCCATGTGGTGATGCAGGTCAGGTCTGGCACAGAATGTCTCTGCCCTCCGTCTGACCCCTGCCCTCCGTCTGCCCCCTGCCCTCCGTCTGACCCCTGCCCTCCGTCTGACCCCTGCCCTCCGTCTGACCCCTGCCCTCAGTCTGACCCCTGCCCTCAGTCTGACCCCTGCCCTCAGTCTGACCCCTGCCCTCCGTCTGACCCCTGCCCTCCGTCTGACCCCTGCCCCCTGGTGACCGTCCCCTGCTCGTGTGCTTCCAGGCTGAACAAAGACCGTCAGAGGAACCCACACTGCATCCAGAGCTCGCAGACCCAGTGTGACCTGTCCAGCAGCCTGAGTGACCTCCAGGCCTCCTACACCGCCGATGTCCTGTCAGAGCCACCCCAGGGAGCACCCCTGGAGCTCAAGGAGTACCCCTACACCCGCTCGCCACCCTTCTGCCCCTACACAGACAGTGAGTACCCCTACACCACAGTGAGTACCACTACACCACAGTGAGTACCACTACACCACAGTGAGTACCCCTACACCACAGTGAGTACCCCTACACCACAGTGAGTACCACTACACCACAGTGAGTACCACTACACCACAGTGAGTACCCCCACACTACAGTGAGTACCCCTACACCACAGTGAGTACCCCTACACCACAGTGAGTACCCCCACACTACAGTGAGTACCCCTACACCACAGTGAGTACCCCCACACTACAGTGAGTACCCCTACACCACAGTGAGTACCCCTACACCACAGTGAGTACCACTACACCACAGTGAGTACCCCCATACTACAGTGAGTACCCCTACACCACAGTGAGTACCCCCACACTACAGTGAGTACCCCTACACCACAGTGAGTACCCCTACACCACAGTGAGTACCACTACACCACAGTGAGTACCCCTACACCACAGTGAGTACCACTACACCACAGTGAGTACCACTACACCACAGTGAGTACCCCCACACTACAGTGATTACCCCTACACCACAGTGAGTACCCCTACACCACAGTGAGTACCACTACACCACAGTGAGTACCACTACACCACAGTGAGTACCCCTACACCAAAGTGAGTACCCCCACACTACAGTGAGTACCCCTACACCACAGTGAGTACCCCTACACCACAGTGAGTACCCCTATAAGACACACGTCTGTTGCTGATGTCCACATTGTAACACACACGTCCGTTGCTGATGTCCACAATTTAGCGCTGCTCCTGGGCCCGTCCTTCAGGCTGGACGTGAGTCCGGACCAGAAGCGGACTACGGTCCAGGTGGTCGACCCTCTGACTGCTGTCTTCAGAGACGGACGACAGCTCAGCATCAGGGACGTGTTCGGGGACGAGCTGAAGTACAAGGTCACCTACAGGAGGAACAAGAGCACCGGCAAGGTACCAGACCAGGACCAGGACCAGGACCAGGACCAGGACCAGGACCAGGACCTGGACCTGGACCTGGACCTGGACCAGGACCAGGACCAGGACCAAGACCTAGACCTAGACCCCAGCCTAAGCTAGGTCTAAATCATGTACCAGGACTAAGTGTAAGTGTCTTTGTGCTTGCAGAAAGTGGTGACCTCCAGGTCCAGTGAGCTGGTGCTGAGTGACCTGGACCCAGGAGAGAGTTACTGTTTCCAGGTCCAGGTTCTGGTCCCGTCCCGGCCCACGTCGTCCCAGCTGGGGACGCTCAGCCAGACCCAGTGCACCCACCAGAGGGACCCTTCACTCCTGGACCGTGAGTCAGCCAGAGCACGACACTCAGAGGCCACGCCCACACGACACTGAGGACAGAGGCCACGCCCACAGGAACACTCAGGACAGAGGCCACGCCCACAGGAACACTCAGGACAGAGGCCACGCCCACAGGAACACTCAGGACAGAGGCCACGCCCACAGGAACACTCAGGACAAATGCCACGCCCACAGGAACACTCAGGACAGAGGCCACGCCCACAGGAACACTCAGGACAGAGGCCACGCCCACAGGAATACTCAGGACAGAGGCCACGCCCACAGGAACACTCAGGACAAAGGCCACGCCCACAGGAACACTCAGGACAGAGGCCACGCCCACAGGAACACTCAGGACAAATGCCACGCCCACAGGAACACTCAGGACAGAGGCCACGCCCACAGGAACACTCAGGACAGAGGCCACGCCCACAGGAACACTCAGGACAGAGGCCACGCCCACAGGAACACTCAGGACAAAGGCCACGCCCACAGGAACACTCAGGACAGAGGCCACGCCCACAGGAACACTCAGGACAAATGCCACGCCCACAGGAACACTCAGGACAAATGCCACGCCCACAGGAACACTCAGGACAGAGGCCACGCCCACAGGAACACTCAGGACAGAGGCCACGCCCACAGGAACGCTCAGGACAGAGGCCACGCCCACAGGAACGCTCAGGACAGAGGCCACGCCCACAGGAACGCTCAGGACAAAGGCCACACCCACAGGAACGCTCAGGACAAAGGCCACGCCCACAGGAACACTCAGGACAAAGGCCACGCCCACAGGAACACTCAGGACAAAGGCCACGCCCACAGGAACACTCAGGACAGAGGCCACGCCCACAGGAACACTCAGGACAAAGGCCACGCCCACAGGAACACTCAGGACAAAGGCCACGCCCACAGGAACACTCAGGACAAAGGCCACGCCCACAGGAACACTCAGGACAGAGGCCACGCCCACAGGAACACTCAGGACAAAGGCCACACCCACACAACACTCAGGGCATCTTAAAACTTGTTTAAAAGTGAAAGTACACACAACTCGCAGGATCACAACACTCTCAATACTTCTGTTGAGCTTCATGTTCTGGGCAAAACCTTTGTTTTTATAGTTTCAGTTCTTTGACTTTGTTTGGAATAAGAGTTAATTTATAGAGAAAATATGAAAATGTGTCTTCATCATGGGACAATTCTGATGCTGAGGACAGTGTGGACATGACATTCTCATGACATGTCGTTGTGCGTCGCTGCTCATGTCGTTGAGCGTCGCTGCTCATGTCGTTGAGCGTCGCTGCTAATGTCGTTGTGCGTCGCTGCTCATGTCGTTGAGCGTCGCTGCTCATGTCGTTGAGCGTCGCTGCTCATGTCGTTGAGCGTCGCTGCTAATGTCGTTGTGCGTCGCTGCTCATGTCGTTGAGCGTCGCTGCTCATGTCGTTGTGCGTCGCTGCTCATGTCGTTGTGCGTCGCTACTCATGTCGTTGTGCGTCGCTGCTCATGTCATTGTGCGTCGCTGCTCATGTCATTGTGCGTCGCTGCTCATGTCGTTGTGCGCTGCTGCTCATGTCGTTGAGCGTCGCTACTCATGTCGTTGTGCATCGCTGCTCATTACGTTGTGCGTCGCTGCTCATGTCGTTGAGCGTCGCTGCTCATGTCGTTGTGCGTCGCTGCTCATGTCGTTGTGCGTCGCTGCTCATGTCGTTGTGCGTCGCTGCTCATGTCGTTGTGCGTCGCTGCTCATGTCGTTGAGCGTCGCTGCTCATGTCGTTGTGCGTCACTGCTCATGTCGTTGAGCGTCGCTGCTCATGTCGTTGAGCGTCGCTGATCATGTCGTTGTGCGTCGCTGCTCATGTCGTTGTGCGTCGCTGCTCATGTCGTTGAGCGTCGCTGCTCATGTCGTTGTGCGTCACTGCTCATGTCGTTGAGCGTCGCTGCTCATGTCGTTGAGCGTCGCTGATCATGTCGTTGTGCGTCGCTGCTCATGTCGTTGTGCGTCGCTGCTCATGTCGTTGAGCGTCGCTGCTCATGTCGTTGTGCGTCGCTGCTCATGTCGTTGTGCGTCGCTGCTCATGTCATTGTGCGTCGCTGCTCATGTCGTTGAGCGTCGCTGCTCATGTCGTGCGTCGCGGCTCATGTCGTTGTGCGTCGCTGCTCATGTCGTTGTGCGTCGCTGCTCATGTCGATGAGCGTCGCTGCTCATGTCGTTGTGCGTCGCTGCTCATGTCGTTGAGCGTCGCTGCTCATGTCGTTGTGCGTCGCTGCTCATGTCGTTGTGCGTCGCTGCTCATGTCGTTGTGCGTCGCTGCTCATGTCGTTGTGCGTCGCTGCTCATGTCGTTGTGCGTCGCTGCTCATGTCGTTGTGCGTCGCTGCTCATGTCGTGCGTCGCTACTCATGTCGTTGTGCGTCGCTGCTCATGTCGTTGTGCGTCGCTGCTCATGTCGTTGTGCGTCGCTGCTCATGTCGTTGTGCGTCGCTGCTCATGTCGTTGTGCGTCGCTGCTCATGTCGTTGTGCGTCGCTGCTCATGTCGTTGTGCGTCGCTGCTCATGTTAAATGTAACGCTACCCAACACTGTTTGTGACGCCATAAATTGTTTCTGATTGTCTAATATATTGCAAATCGAACAACAGGTGAGACCAAGCACAAGCCTGTCTCACCCCTTTCTAAAGCCGGTGAGTCCGTCACGTGACCGTTCATTCTGATTCTTGACATCGTAAAGAGCGTCGATATTTTTTATTATCACACAATCTATTTTAAAGTGTAAATAAATAAAGAAGTGAACAGAATCAAAGGTTTTCTCAGCGTTCAGACTCGTTATTGCGGCTTTGTTTTGTTGCTTTTGTGTTTGGTTCATTATGTGTCGCTTCATACGACTCTGAGGTGAACACATCGCTCCTGGAGAGTCGTTGTTTAGTCTTTTAATTGTTATTCCTGCTCCTACATTTCAGTCGTGGTAAATTGAGAGTCCAGAAAAGATTGTATTTCTTTTTCTTTGTTTCCTGAGAAGTTTTTTTGTAGAATCATTCAAATTATGATTGAATTTGGTCTTGTTTGGGTAAAATAATATTATTATTTTCTAAACTTCTCAGCTAATCATTTTGAGAATTTCATTAACCTTATATTATGTATTCATTCATTCATTTTCCTCCGCTTGTCCCCGTTTGGGTCACATGTGACTGGAGCCAATCGCAGCTCGTCACAGGCTGAACACAGACATAGACACTCCCACAAACTAGGGCCAAATTACAGTTGCCAATTTCACACATTTTAACACGTGCATTTATTCATTTTAGAAATGTATTATTTATAGATTCACCAGTTCTTTTTGAGCTTGAGACGTCCAATGTTCCAGTCTCCACCACAGACGAGGGTTCCTCAGAGTGGTTTGCATCAGATCCACAGCTTCAGTGTTAAAGTGGAGCATAAACACACTTCCATTAATAGTTCCTTTGACCAGTTCAAATCTGCCATCTTTATCTTTGTGTTCATCAATATGGCCACGCCCCTCTTATGTTTGCCCCTGTATGAGGAATAGTAAAGTTTGTTATAGTCAAATGTAATTCATTTGGATGTTTTAAGTCGAGGGAAACCATTCTCTAGGTAAAAAAAAATAAATAAATCCCTCTGGTACTGGTGATAAAACATTTTCAACTGGGTAATTTACAAACTAACGTTGGCTCACACTGGCCCACATTGTGTTACTCACATGTCTCCAGTAAAGTGTATTTGGGGGTCCTGTATTTGCAAATGCTGATGTCTCCTTTGGTGAGGTCATCTTTTTATTTCCCCTCCACGTTTAGCCTCAGTGTTGCGGGATAAAGCCGAGCGTCCACTTTCTTCTGTCTCAGTCGGGATTTCACTTGATCAAAAGTGTTTCCTGATCACTCTTGCAGAGCAGAAGAATGAGACGTGGAGCTGGTGTGGTCCACGGCGAGACGTGGAGCTGGTGTGGTCCGGTCCACGGTGAGACGTGGACCTGGTGTGGTCCGGTCCACGGTGAGACGTGGACCTGGTGTGGTCCGGTCCACGGTGAGACGTGGACCTGGTGTGGTCCGGTCCACGGTGAGACGTGGAGCTGGTGTGGTCCACGGAGAGACGTGGAGCTGGTGTGGTCCGGTCCACGGTGAGACGTGGAGCTGGTTTGGTCCACAGTGAGACGTGGAGCTGGTTTGGTCCACAGTGAGACGTGGAGCTGGTGTGGTCCGGTCCACGGTGAGATGTGGAGCTGGTGTGGTCCGGTCCACAGTGAGAAGTGGACCTGGTGTGGTCCGGTCAACGGTGAGACGTGGAGCTGGTGTGGTCCGGTCCACGGTGAGACGTGGAGCTGGTTTGGTCCACGGTAAGACGTGGAGCTGGTGTGGTCCACGGTGAGACGTGGAGCTGGTGTGGTCCGGTCCACGGTGAGATGTGGAGCTGGTGTGGTCCGGTCCACAGTGAGACGTGGAGCTGGTGTGGTCCGGTCCACAGTGAGACGTGGACCTGGTGTGGTCCGGTCCACGGTGAGACGTGGAGCTGGTGTGGTCCGGTCCACAGTGAGACGTGGACCTGGTGTGGTCCGGTCCACGGTGAGACGTGGAGCTGGTGTGGTCCGGTCCACAGTGAGACGTGGACCTGGTGTGGTCCGGTCCACAGTGAGACGTGGAGCTGGTTTGGTCCACAGTGAGACGTGGAGCTGGTGTGGTCCGGTCCACAGTGAGACGTCTGGACGCAGCCGTTTAAGGAGTGATGTTTGTGGACAAGCTTCATTTTCTCAGATTTTGTTGGAAGTTTTAGATATTACAGCCTAAACACACTCTCCAGATCGTCCTCTTGATCAGTCAGGACACAGACCTGGCTCGTTAAATATGCCACGTTGGCTTGCAGGAACTGGACTGTGAGATTTAAAGAGCGGCTGTTGTGGCTCGACTGTCCACTTTTTATTCCTCTTTCCTCTTCCTCTGAGGCTCCTGCCAGTGATCACCTGCAGAATCACTGGCTCTATCCTGCTTCTGGTCTCCTCCAGAGCTGCGGCGTGGCCAGTTAACTTAGGTGTCACAAGGCTTCTTTGTTCTTTTTCAGTTTTTTGACTTGTTCCCGAAGTGTCCAAGCTCATTGTGTCCACAGAGTGATGGGTTATGATTGGACCAAAGCCCCACAGACCTGACTGAGCGAGCGGCATCATCTAACTCTACTCTTGTGTACTTGTTTGAGCCTTCAAATGCATGGGGAGCACAAGCCTTTAAGGGCCCCCAAAAACTCAAAGTCCATTACATTACTTAAAAATGTCTGTGTTTAATGGGCTTAAAATAATGCAAGAAGTTAATTTAAGTCAACTTTATCACGTGATGGATGCATCTATAGCTAGTTACCCATGAAATACAAATATAACCTAATTGCCGTGTGAATGTGAACGTTGCCCCGCCCTGTCCAAGCCTGGTCTGAGTCTGGTGTTCTTGTGTTGGCAGAATACTCTCTGGGGGTCATCGTAGGGGCCGTCCTGCTGCCCCTCCTGCTGGTGGGAGGGCTCATCGCACTCATCGTGATCTGCTGCTTACGGAGGAACAAAGAGCAGCCCAGCGAGAAGAAGGAAACCGAGGCCCTCAACGTGTAGCGCTGTGAGCGAGGACCCTCAACGTGTAGCGCTGTGAGCGAGGACCCTCAACGTGTAGCGCTGTGAGCGAGGGCCCTCAACGTGTAGCGCTGTGAGCAAGGGCCCTCAACGTGTAGCGCTGTGAGCGAGGGCCCTCAACGTGTAGCGCTGTGAGCGGGGGCCCTCAACGTGTAGCGCTGTGAGCGAGGGCCCTCAACGTGTAGCGCTGTGAGCGGGGGCCCTCAACGTGTAGCACTGTGAGCGGGGGCCCTCAACGTGTAGCGCTGTGAGCGGGGGCCCTCAACGTGTAGCGCTGTGAGCGAGGGCCCTCAGCACCACTGACGCCGTGGACTTTAGTTTCTGTGAAACTGCACATGTGACTCATGTGGCACAAGTGTGGACTGTATATGTTTGTAAGAGGGAACATGAGGGAACACGAGGGAACATGAGGGAACATGAGGGAACACGAGGGAACATGAGGGAACACGAGGGAACACGAGGGAACACGAGGGAACACGAGGGAACATGAGGGAACATGAGGGAACACGAGGGAACACGAGGGAACATGAGGGAACATGAGGGAACACGAGGGAACACGAGGGAACATGAGGGAACACGAGGGAACACGAGGGAACACGAGGGAACACGAGGGAACACGAGGGAACACGAGGGAACACGAGGGAACACGAGGGAACACGAGGGAACACGAGGGAACACGAGGCTGGGGCTACGCTATGGTCTAATGTCGGCTGGTTTATCGTGTCGCTGTATTTTCGCCTTGTGGCCAGTTCTGGAACTACATGCAGTCGGTTGTGTTCAGTCTAAACTGTCCAAGGTTTATTTAAAATGAAGGTGGAGCAGCTCGGCCTGTCGCCATGATCCTTCTATTGGTTAAAAACCTGCCAGTGGCACTGGAGACGGGCCACGCCTCTGGGCAGGAGACACAGCCCGGCCGCCGCAAACACCATCTGTGCCACCAATGTATATTCTACCTCATATCACCTTTTAAAAACAATACTATATTTCAATTCATTTTTCATAATAAGTGGTGGCGACGGGCCGGGTGGCGACGGGCCGGGTGGCGGTGTTTAAAGGCCAGTTCAGAAGAAGGCTGGGGCAGGTCACACTGCTGCCAAACCAATCTATGCCCCGCCCCCTGTGTCCTGTTGTTGCTATGGAGATTATCAACGGTACAATGACCACACGGTTTTGATTGTTATGTTCATCAAAGTGAAACCTTTTCACCCTAATTTCACAAAGGAGAAAAAAATTACAATCATCCACACCCACTTTGAAAACCCACCAATCACAGTGCAGTTTTCTGATGTGTCCAGAACAAGTGCCAAGAACAACGACCAATCACAAACAAGACACTCGCCATAGTAACAGTCAGAGGTGAACTCAACCTACTGCATGAGGAGTTTGAGCCGTGTGCTAATGCTACTGACCTGCTGCATATATATAAGTGTGTGTGTGTGTGTGTGTGTGTGTACGTGTGTGTGTATGTGTGTGTGTGTGTGTGTGCGTGTGTGTGTATGTGTGTGTGTGTGTGTGTGTGTGTGTGTGTGTGTGTGTGTGTGTACGTGTGTGTGTATGTGTGTGTGTGTGTGTGTGTGTGTGTGCGTAAATGTACTTAAATGGCTTGGAAACACTAGCTCTTTATTTATTTCACTGGGAACGCTGTGGGAAATCACTGTATCATGTCCTATTTTTGTATTAATTTATTATTTTTATCACTAAATAGTTTTATATTTTTGATGATGGACGAAATAAAATGACTGAATAAAACTGAATCGAATCTTTGGTTCAGTTTATTTGGATTGAATTCTTTAGAATGGTACGGGCCTGTATGTTCACAAGTACATGTACAGAAGTATTACTGCAGTACAAGTACAGGCACAGAAGTATAACTGCAGTACAAGTAGAGGCACAGAAGTATTACTGCAGTACAAGTACAGGTACAGAAGTATTACTGCAGTACAAGTACAGGCACAGAAGTATAACTGCAGTACAAGTAGAGGCACAGAAGTATTACTGCAGTACAAGTACAGGTACAGAAGTATAACTGCAGTACAAGTAGAGGCACAGAAGTATTACTGCAGTACAAGTACAGGTACAGAAGTATAACTGCAGTACAAGTACAGGTACAGAAGTATAACTGCAGTACAAGTACAGGCACAGAAGTATTACTGCAGTACAAGTACAGGCACAGAAGTATTACTGCAGTACAAGTACGGGTACAGAAGTATAACTGCAGTACAAGTACAGGCACAGAAGTATTACTGCAGTACAAGTACAGGTACAGAAGTATTACTGCAGTACAAGTACAGGCACAGAAGTATAACTGCAGTACAAGTACAGGCACAGAAGTATTACTGCAGTACAAGTACAGGTACAGAAGTATTACTGCAGTACAAGTACAGGTACAGAAGTATTACTGCAGTACAAGTACAGGTACAGAAGTATTACTGCAGTACAAGTACAGGTACAGAAGTATTACTGCAGTACAAGTACAAGTACAGAAGTATTACTGCAGTACAAGTACAGGCACAGAAGTATTACTGCAGTACAAGTACAAGTACAGAAGTATTACTGCAGTGCAAGTACAGGTACAGAAGTATTACTGCAGTACAAGTACAGGTACAGAAGTATTACTGCAGTACAAGTACAAGTACAGAAGTATTACTGCAGTACAAGTACAGGTACAGAAGTATTACTGCAGTGCAAGTACAGGTACAGAAGTATTACTGCAGTACAAGTACAGGTACAGAAGTATTACTGCAGTACAAGTACAGAAGTATTACTGCAGTACAAGTACAGTGCCGGGATAGGAATTCAATGAGCTTTTATTTTGTATATTTACAACTTCAAAATCAAAAAATACTCAAAGCAACAAATAAATGAAAACCCACCACAAACTCATCCAAAAGTAACAAACACTCTCATGTAGTGGAGTCAAAGTAATAAGTACCTCACGAGCAAGGACCACGCCACAACAATGGAATACGAAAGAAGGGGGTTGAGAGACAACAAGAGATGCTGGGATTGGCCTTTGCATATATAGGCCTTCTGGGTAATTAGAGGCGTGGTTAAAGAGTGGAGGTGTGGTTGCTGGGGAAGTAAGAGGTTGAGGCGTGGTCCTGCTCCCAAACCCCAGTTAGCGATTAACATCTCCAACTACACGAAGTGAAATGCAACTCAAAAGTTGTACTTAGTGCATTTCTTAAAGTCAAAGTATGTAACATTTTAACTAAAAAAAGACAAAATAAAAGCATGTTCTTTCAGGTAGAGAAACATAAAAACCTGTGTCCTTACTGTGAGTGGGCTTGCCTCGCCACAAACCTGACTCGTACATGGCCTGAAGGAGCAGCTGGCTTGTATCCATGTTCCACAGTGTGGTATTAAATCAGGATGAAATCTGTGCTTATTAAAAGGCTTTTTTAAACAGACCTATAAATACTTTAGGACACATTAGCTTGTGTTCACTGAAGTTGAATCTGAGCTGGAGCAGAACTCTGTGTCAGGGTCAAAGGTCATTACTGGGCCGATCACATCTGTCAGCGCAAAGAAACAAAAGTGAAATAAATCTTTCCCAATCGCTTCAGGAAAGATGCCGTTATTCAACACAAAAGACTTTTGTTTGTGGAGACTGTCTCAAATAAAGAATGAGAAAGAGAAACCTTTATGTGGATTTCTATTTTGGATATTTCTTTCAAAATGTTCCCCCTGTGACCAGAGGTCAATCCTCCTACAGTCCTGACCACACTGCACAGTGACCTCTGCTCCAGCTGCACTGTGACCTCTGCTCCAGCTGCACTGTGACCTCTGCTCCAGCTGCACTGAAGGATGGGACAGCTGCAGAGGACAAAGTGCACCTGTATTTTTCTAATTTTGACTGTATTTGGTGTATTTATACCTGCTGTACGTATAAATTATAGTTTAACACAACGCGTTAGAGGTCATAAGTGTACCGGCCTGTAGGGGGCGCGTTAGAGGTCATAAGTGTACCGGCCTGTAGGGGGCGCGTTAGAGGTCATAAGTGTACCGGCCTGTAGGGGGCGCGTTAGAGGTCATAAGTGTACCGGCCTGTAGGGGGCGCGTTAGAGGTCATGAGTGTATCGGCCTGTAGGGGGCGCGTTAGAGGTCATAAGTGTACTGGCCTGTAGGGGGCGCGTTAGAGGTCATAAGTGTACCGGCCTGTAGGGGGCGCGTTAGAGGTCATAAGTGTACCGGCCTGTAGGGGGCGCGTTAGAGGTCATAAGTGTACCGGCCTGTAGGGGGCGCGTTAGAGGTCATAAGTGTACCGGCCTGTAGGGGGCCCTAGAACCTGAAGAGAAAATACAACATTGAAATCATTTTTGCCCGAGCAGCTGGAAAACACCACAAATACATCTGCACAGTTCATAGAATCAAGAGGCTTTTATTCTGAAGTCTAAAGTGAGGATGCATTACATTATGACGCTATACAAAATATTCAGTAGTTACTCTTTATTATAATATATTTATATGATATTGTTTGATATTGTATGATATGTGCCTCTGAAAACACAATCAAGTTTTGTCGCATGTTGTACGACTGTCACAGCAAAGAAAAGGAGCTAGAACGGCTTAAAGAGGAAGAGTGATTTTAACTTTTTACATTTTTGACACCAGAAATACAAAAATCCTTCATCAATAAACGGCCGGAGCAGATCGATGCTCCAGCTGCAGACGTGAAGTTTCCCTGAGCACTTCTCTCCAGCCGGGTGCTGGTTCTATTCCCAACGGCGGCGAGAGGGCAGCTGGGCCTGGTACACGCACTTCCCGTCCGTTTGCAGGAAGTTGACCATCATGTGACCTGGGCCGGGCTGGAAGTAGACCACGCCCCCTTGCGTTTGATTGACAGGGCTAGAGAAGAGCTGCCAGGCTTGAGGAACGCTGCTCCTGTGGGCGGAGTCTATGTCAGAGACCGCCCCCGAGCCGCTGACCACGAACGCTGTGCCGTCGTCCTCACGGATGAACTGAGACCACAAGGATGGACACGTGGATGGACACAAGGACGGACACGAGGACAGACACGAGGACGGACACGAGGATGGACACAAGGACGGACACATGGACGGACACGAGGACGGACACAAGGACAGACACGAGGACGGACACGAGGACAGACACGAGGACGGACACGAGGATGGACACAAGGACAGACACGAGGACGGACACGAGGACAGACACGAGGACGGACACGAGGATGGACACAAGGACGGACACATGGACGGACACGAGGACGGACACAAGGACAGACACGAGGACGGACACGAGGACAGACACGAGGACGGACACGAGGACGGACACAAGGACGGACGCGAGGATGGACACGTCACCACACACGCCATTTTACAGGGCACCATTTACCAACACACACACACAACACGCTCCAGAAGCCAAGTGTCCAAACATAAATCAAGTCAATCAACCCACGAGGTCACACAGAGGTCATATGGGGTCACACGGGGTCACAGACGGTCACACACGGGGTCATATAGGGGTCACACAGGGTCATATGGGGGTCACACACGGGGTCATATAGGGGTCACACAGGGTCATATGGGGGTCACACACGGGGTCATATAGGGGTCACACAGGGTCATATGGGGGTCACACACGGGGTCATATAGGGGTCACACAGGGTCATATGGGGGTCACACACGGGGTCACATGGAGTCAAACAAAATCACATCAGGTCAAACAAAACAGGGTCAGACGGGGTCAAGGGCCATGTGTACCTGCAGGTTGTGGTCGTGGCCGCTCAGATACGCACTGACTCTGTACTTCTTGAGCAGGGGCCTCAGTCGGTCCCTCAGGCAGGAGGTGGGGCCATGGTGCCCGATGGACCAGACTGGGTAGTGTCCAGCCACCAGCACGTAGTCTGACCTGAGACACACAGCAGCCATCACACCTGACCTCACACAGCTACAGCTGAGCAGGGCCTCAGCGCGCAGGGCCTCAGCGTGCAGGGCCTCAGCGCGCAGGGCCTCAGCGCGCAGGGCCTCAGCGGGTGCAGGGCCTCAGCGCGCAGGGCCTCAGCATGCAGGGCCTCAGCGCGCAGGGCCTCAGCGTGCAGGGCCTCAGCCAGCAAGGGCTCAGCCAGCAGGGCCTCAGCGCGCAGGGCCTCAGCGCGCAGGGCCTCAGCGCGCAGGACCTCAGCATGCAGGGCCTCAGTGTGCAGGGCCTCAGCATGCAGGGCCTCAGTGCGCAGGGCCTCAGCGGGTGCAGGGCCTCAGCGCTTGCAGGGCCTCAGCGCGCAGGGCCTCAGCGTGCAGGGCCTCAGCGCACAGGGCCTCAGCGCGTGCAGGGCCTCAGCGTGCAGGGCCTCAGCGTGCAGGGCCTCAGCGCGCAGGGCCTCAGCGCACAGGGCCTCAGCGCGTGCAGGGCCTCAGCATGCAGGGCCTCAGCGCGCAGGGCCTCAGCGCGCAGGGCCTCAGCGCGCAGGGCCTCAGCGCGTGCAGGGCCTCAGCGCGCAGGGCCTCAACGCGCAGGGCCTCAGCGCGCAGGGCCTCAGCGCGCAGGGCCTCAGCGCGCAGGGCCTCAGCGTGCAGGGCCTCAGCGTGCAGGGCCTCAGCGCGCAGGGCCTCAGCGTGCAGGGCCTCAGCATGCAGGGCCTCAGCGCGCAGGGCCTCAGCGTGCAGGGCCTCAGCATGCAGGGCCTCAGCGTGCAGGGCTTATTCAGGCCAAAACTATTGACTAAAAAGTCAAATTTTGTCCAATCTAGTTTTTATACTAGATTTATTATCGATAACTGTCCGTATTATTATTGTTATTATCATAGTCATAGTCATTTCATCACCACAGTCCATATGGATTATGAATATTATTCTGATCTTCTTCAGTGGAAAAGCAGCAGTTTGTTTCTTCTGCATCAGACGACAGGAAGAGACGATGTCTTCATGTGTGACGAAGGAGGACGTCTCTGTGTCACGATAAAGACGTCATCTCTTAGAAAGTGTCTGATATAGAAGATAAAACTGACCGTAAAGCGTTAGCGTGCTAGTGTGTACTGACTGTGCACTCTGCAGGCTGCTCTGGATCCAGTCCCACTGCTGCTGGGCCTCTGCTGGGTCCTCAGGGGCCACTGGCTGCTCCTGGTCCCACGTGTTCCCACAGAGCACCACTGTGTCGATCATCAGGACAGTCAGAGACACGTTTGTCCCGGGGACAGAGAAGCGGAGCGAGTAGTACAGGCTCGGGTACTTCCTGCAAGCACAAGCCGTCCAGTTAGTGCCTGAGCAGAACCTTTCATTTTCAACTTTTTCTAGTGTCCAAATGGCATTGGTGACCAGAGGAGGGCGCAATGGATCCACCCATTCTAACAACACCCTAGCATTAGAGGTCACATGTGGCAGGTCAGGTGTGACAGGTCAAGTGTGAGAGGTGTGATGGAAAAATGTCATGTCCTTAGGTTGTTGCGATGCTAAGTAATAAGTTACACAAGATGTTTGATTATTTCAAGAGCTTTGATTGTTTTAACATGGTCAGCTAAGTAACCTTTGTCCTGTGCTTTGGTCAGTTGACACTTGCCTAGGTGAAGGACAGAGAGCCCTGCCATAAACTGTTAATGTGTGTTGAGGATTAGGGAAGGTGCCTTTGTGAGGGGCCTGATAAGCCACACTCAGGCATGAAACAAAGGCCTCTAACAATCATTGTGACATCATGTTCTGAGATTCATTCAGTCAGAGCAGGGAGGGAGAGACGACTCTGTCAGGGAGAGACGACTCTGTCAGGGAGAGACGCCGACTCTGTCAGGGAGAGACGACTGTCAGGGAGAGACGACTCTGTCAGGGAGAGACGACTCTGTCAGGGAGAGACGACTGTCAGGGAGAGACGACTCTGTCAGGGAGAGACGACTGTCAGGGAGAGACGACTCTGTCAGGGAGAGACGACTGTCAGGGAGAGACGATTCTGTCAGGGAGAGACGACTGTCAGGGAGAGACGATTCTGTCAGGGAGAGACGACTCTGTCAGGGAGAGACGACTCTGTCAGGGAGAGACGACTCTGTCAGGGAGAGACGCCGACTCTGTCAGGGAGAGACGACTCTGTCAGGGAGAGACGACTGTCAGGGAGAGACGATTCTGTCAGGGAGAGACGACTCTGTCAGGGAGAGACGACTGTCAGGGAGAGACGATTCTGTCAGGGAGAGACGACTCTGTCAGGGAGAGACGACTCTGTCAGGGAGAGACGACTCTGTCAGGGAGAGACGCCGACTCTGTCAGGGAGAGACGACTCTGTCAGGGAGAGACGACTCTGTCAGGGAGAGACGCCGACTCTGTCAGGGAGAGACGACTCTGTCAGGGAGAGACGACTCTGTCAGGGAGAGCATTTTAGCTTGTACACGGCTGAAATAAAGACCCACATTTGAACAAGACAACTTGATTCTATTCTGCCTTATTTCTCTGGCACCGTTTATAGTATATTTTCCGCAACACAGGTCATGTGTGAGAGGTCAAGTGTGAGAGTTCATGTGAGATGAGGCCCTAGATTCTGAGGCTGGGTCAACACGGTTCTCTTCACTGGAGCGATGCAGCGGTCGGCTGTGCAGGACCTCTCACTTTCACCAGCTCAGAGTGTGAGCAGCAGAACTGCAGCGGGCAGTGCCACTGTTGACCTGGATGAACCGGCTGTCATGGACCAGTGGACGTGAATACAGAGTGGACACACCCACAGGGACTGGACAGTGAGGCACTAATGTGATGGAGTCACAAAGTGGGTGGAAAGACCCAAGAACAGGGGAGGGGACATGGCATATCACCAGTGCCATAGTAACTATGAGAAACTATCCCCACTGCTGTCTTGGAGCTGTGGGCACAGGGCAAAGACCCGCCTCCGTCTGCGGCAGAGATTCCACTGGGGCCAAGAAAGAAAGGATTTGAACTGTTGTTGCTGCTAAACACATCTCACGTCTCGCATCAGGTCTCGTGTCCTCCTCCAGGGCTGCACCATGGAGAGGACGCAGCGTACAGCCTTCCAGATCTGGAAGCAGAGACTTCTAGTCCCGTATTGCAGCTCTGTACAACCCGTGTTCCCACAAAGGGATGGTCCTGTTGAAAGATGGTGGAGTGGTTAAGGTGGCGACACACATGCCAGGCTCCATTTACATCTGGCCTCAGTGTCATGAGTTTGATCCCCATTTCAGGCTAAGCTGTCCTGTCTAATAAAGCCTGCGGGCCAAAAAAATGATGATGGAGAGACCAGCAGATGCTTCAGCAGCTCCTCCAGGACTGGGCTACAACAGGAAGCAGCAGGACCAGCTGGAGTCTGCCCATGAGTTTGTCGTGCACTCTTAAGGACGCCCTTCTGCAGTAGAGGCCCGGTTCTTGGAGAACACCACCAGAGGAAGAAGGACAGATACCCAAAACTGGACAATGACTGGGTTGGCCCGTGAACAGGCAGAGGTTGTGTACAGGGTAGTTGCCACATAGAGAATGCAGAGTTGTGCTGCACGGTGACAGACCGGCCCCTTACAACGGTGTGAGAACCTCACAAAGACAGTCCTGCTCCTCTGTCTCTGAGACCACCCCACCTAAGGTTGTGAACGTGTAGTTCCCAGAGTTCAAAGTTTGCCCCTCCCTCTGACGCTGCATGTTTCCCTCCCACTTGTGAAAGGCCAGTGTGGAGATCCGCCAGAACATTCAAAAGAGGAGATTCCATTTCCTGTAATCTGGTGTTATTACTTGAAGTATGTGCGGTACATGAGAGTATGTGTCATGAGTAGAGTACCATCTGTGTGACACATTGGAGTAGAGGATCTGCGCAGACACGTTGCCTCTGTGGTCGTGGTTCCCAGACACCAGGAACCAGGGCACGTCCTGCAGAGAGGGCTGATGGAACACACGCTCGAACGTTTGCTGTGGAACAAGCGTCAGGTCAGGTTTGTCCTGGGTACTGGAAGAGCTTTGGACATGTCGGTTGTTTTTAAACACTTATTATTTTGGTAAATGTGCTACAGTGCAGTTCTTCTCATGGCGCCATCTGCTGTCAGCAGTGAGGAGTGAGCAGTTTGTAAATGACGGTCACACGGTGCTGCTAATCGATAGATGTTTAGCAGAGAAAGCACTTTAAGAAATACTTCCACTGGCCCAGCTCCTCAGACGGTTCACTTTAGAGCGCTTTGGGCCGGTTCATGTCAGAGTCCATGTTCAGGTCCTGGTCCGCTACATGAACCGGACCCAAACAGAACTCATGTTTTATTCACAAACACAATCTAAATCATTCCTGAATGAGACTTTCTAATCCTGAGGTCGATCTGAGCCAGTCACAGAAAGACCTGTGTGTGAGGGGCGTGGCTAAAGCTAGAGTGTGTGAGCGGCGTGGCTAAAGCTAGTGTGTGTGAGGGCCGTGGCTAAAGCTAGTGTGTGTGAGGGCCGTGGCTAAAGCTAGTGTGTGTGAGGGGCGTGGCTAAAGCTAGTGTGTGTGAGGGGCGTGGCTAAAGCTAGTGTGTGTGAGGGCCGTGGCTAAAGCTAGTGTGTGTGAGGGCCGTGGCTAAAGCTAGTGTGTGTGAGGGGCGTGGCTAAAGCTAGAGTGTGTGAGGGGCGTGGCTAAAGCTAGTGTGTGTGAGGGGCGTGGCTAAAGCTAGTGTGTGTGAGGGCCGTGGCTAAAGCTAGTGTGTGTGAGGGGCGTGGCTAAAGCTAGTGTGTGTGAGGGGCGTGGCTAAAGCTAGTGTGTGTGAGGGGCGTGGCTAAAGCTAGTGTGTGTGAGGGGCGTGGCTAAAGCTAGTGTGTGTGAGGGGCGTGGCTAAAGCTAGTGTGTGTGAGGGGCGTGGCTAAAGCTAGTGTGTGTGAGGGGCGCGGCTAAAGCTAGTGTGTGTGTGAGGGGCGTGGCTAAAGCTAGTATGTGTGAGGGGCGTGGCTAAAGCTAGTGTGTGTGAGGGGCGTGGCTAAAGCAAGCGTGTGTGAGGGGCGTGGCTAAAGCTAGTGTGTGTGAGGGGCGTGGCTAAAGCTAGTGTGTGCGAGGGGCGTGGCTAAAGCTAGTGTGTGCGAGGGGCGTGGCTAAAGCTAGTGTGTGTGAGGGGCGTGGCTAAAGCTAGTGTGTGTGAGGGGTGTGGCTAAAGCTAGTGTGTGTGAGGGGCGTGGCTAAAGCTAGTGTGTGTGTGGGGCGTGGCTAAAGCGAGCGTGTGTGAGGGGCGTGGCTAAAGCTAGTGTGTGTGAGGGGCGTGGCTAAAGCAAGCGTGTGTGAGGGGCGTGGCTAAAGCTAGTGTGTGTGAGGGGCGTGGCTAAAGCTAGTGTGTGTGAGGGGCGTGGCTAAAGCTAGTGTGTGTGAGGGGCGTGGCTAAAGCTAGTGTGTGTGAGGGGCGTGGCTAAAGCTAGTGTGTGTGTGAGGGGCGTGGCTAAAGCTAGTGTGTGTGAGGGGCGTGGCTAAAGCTAGTGTGTGTGTGAGGGGCGTGGCTAAAGCTAGTGTGTGTGAGGGGCGTGGCTAAAGCTAGCGTGCACAGGAACAGTTTTGCCTCATTTCTTTGACTTCTCTCAAAGCCTCTACGCCGTGTTTGAACCTTTCGTTATGTCACGCTCTTGACAAAGCGAGTGCCGTGCGGCCACAAACAGGAAACAGGAAGTGGTGGAAGAAGAACTCAATGTTGTTAATGAAGTAAAAGTGCAGATACCTGTGCAAGAACTACAGTAAAAGCACAAGGGACACATTAAAATGTATCCTGTACAGAACTTGTACAGGAGACCAGGTGCCTCAGGGGGGCGCTAGAGCAAATGTTGTTGTGTCCTTGGGCAACACACTTCACCTACATTGCCTCGTAAAGTCCTTTGAGTGCCCTGTAATAATGATCATGTTTTGTATATTCTTGTGGACACAGAATAATGCAGAATGTGAAACTGTGTGTTTAGAATACAAACCATGGACAAAAGTGTATTGTTAGACATGCAAGCCCAGTTGAGAGGGCCGTGTTTGGCCTGACTGACCTTGAAACGAGGGTCCTGAACGTCCCGGACCCCCTGGAAGTAGAAGTGGTCCCCCAGGCTCAGGATGAAGCTCAGGCCCTGCTCCTGGCTCAGTCTGTCCAGCTCCTCAGCCACAGCCGTCTGATGAAATGTGTGGTAC
Organism: Eucyclogobius newberryi; assembly: GCF_026437365.1. Classification (NCBI taxonomy): domain Eukaryota; kingdom Metazoa; phylum Chordata; class Actinopteri; order Gobiiformes; family Gobiidae; genus Eucyclogobius; species Eucyclogobius newberryi. The sequence continues at coordinate 32,914,076 of NW_027315812.1, forward strand.
GGAGGAAAGGGGAGGCCGCCCCAGTCTGCCAGCACCGCGAAGCCCAGCGCCTCTGCACAGGGTCAGGGGTCAGGGGTCAACCACATGGACAGTATGCACAGGCTATAGGGGAATCAAAGCAGGGAGCTTCCCGTGAGGCGACAGTAGCCACAGGCTTGTGTCACGAGGTCGTCCACATAATGACAATACATTTGCAGATATTTGGCCGTGAACGATGGGCTAACCCTAACCCACTGGATTTAACCAAATGTTGATTTCTCTGCTTGTTCTGCTGTTGTGATGCTTCGGCCAATCAGTGTCGAGCTTTCCTTTTTTAAGTCCGGATCTTTTAGCGTGAGCCTTCCCAGCCGGGTCAGTGGGATAGAATCTGTGCTACTTATTTATCATAGTTTTACATCAGTCAAGTTGAAAAGGAAGTTGTGAGTTCTAAAAAGACAATTTACACACGTCACAGTTTAAACAATCATTTCACAAAATAAAGGTGTAAAATCATAACCTTTGTGTAATGTAAATGGATTCTGACCCTTGTTTACAGTATGGTTACTAGGTAAGTTATGGAATGGCTGTTGCCTAGCAACTCATATCAGCTCAAGTTCAACCAGGAAGTAACTGGGACATGGGCAACATTTTGAGGAAACCTTAAACATAATCATATAAGACCTTGTCCTTACAAACAGGATGCACTTTCCCTTCACTGTGGGTGTGTACAAGTACAAGTACAAGTACAAGTACACTTTGGACTCGAGTGATTGGAACCATTCTCTGAACCGGTCGTGCCGCATTTCTGATGCCACGCCCCTTTGTCTCCCACATCAGCACGTGACCAGCACTTCACTATCACACTTAAACTATCACACTTAAACTTTCACACTATTTCCCATTCACTTGTAACATTCACACTCTTAAACAGATGATTTAGTGTTCACAGAAAAGAATGTAGAGAGTAGACTTTCTTTCTATATCACTATTTGTCATAAACCCTTCCACTCTTTGGTAAAGGAGAGAACCTGGAGAGAACCTGGAGAGAACCTGGAGAGTACCTGGATCTGCAGTGTGTCCCAGCGGGAGCCAGCAGCAGGTCTGGAGCAGCAGCAGACACCTCCACATGACGGACACTTCACAGGAGCCAAGAGTAGGAGCTGTAGTAGTTCTTAGAAGTAGAAGCAGCACAAAGTGAAAGAGAAGGTGCAACGCCAGAGCACTTCCTCTTTGTGGCTTAAACATCACGAGGAGGAGGAGCCGCACTCAGACCTGTCAATCAAACACAACCACTTTGTTCATGAACTGTGAGACAAAGACCTTGTTTTGTTCATATTCCGAGGACAAGTCTAACCTCGATCCCGACCTATTGTTAAACTACAGACCTATTTATAATCTTCCTTTTGTCTCTGAAATCATTGAATAAGTTGTAGTTAAACATCTACAGGACAATAACTTATTTGAAGTTTTTCAGTCAGGGTTCAGAGCCCACCACAGCGGGGTTCAGAGCCCACCACAGCGGGGTTCAGAGCCCACCACAGCGGGGTTCAGAGCCCACCACAGCGGGGTTCAGAGCCCACCACAGCGGGGTCCAGAGCCCACCACAGCGGGGTTCAGAGCCCACCACAGCGGGGTTCAGAGCCCACCACAGCGGGGTTCAGAGCCCACCACAGCGGGGTCCAGAGCCCACCACAGCGGGGTTCAGAGCCCACCACAGCGGGGTTCAGAGCCCACCACAGCGGGGTTCAGAGCCCACCACAGCGGGGTTCAGAGCCCACCACAGCGGGGTTCAGAGCCCACCACAGCAGGGTCCAGAGCCCACCACAGCAGGGTTCAGAGCCCAGCACAGCAGGGTTCAGAGCCCACCACAGGAGGGTTCAGAGCCCACCACAGCAGGGTTCAGAGCCCACCACAGCAGACGATGGACTGGTCTCAATCCTGGTTCTGACCTCAGTGTTTGACCATCGACCACAACATTCTACTGCAGAGGTTAGAATGTGATGTAAGTGTCAGAGACCCCGCCCTCAGAGGCCCCGCCCTCAGAGGCCCCGCCCTCAGCTGCTTTACATCCTTTTTATCTGATTGATACCAGTTTGTTAATGTAAACCAGAGCTCCTCCCCTTGTTCTAAATTAATTTACGGCGTTCCACAGGGGTCAGTACTGGGTCCCATTCTGTTTACTCGTTATATGCTGCCGTTTGGTCACATGATCAGGTCACATGGCATTAACTTCCACTGCTCTGCAGACGACACTCAGCTGTATTTATCAATGAACCTGATCAGAGCGATCAAGTACAGACTTAGTACTTGTGTGAAGGAGATAAAAACCTGGAGGACACTTAACTACCTGCTTCTTAACCCTGAGAAAACTGAGGTCATTGTGCTGGAGGTCATTGTGCTGGAGGTCATTGTGCTGGAGGTCATTGTGCTGGTCCTAAACATGTACGAGACGCTCTATCTGAGCAGATAGTCACACTGGACAATGTCAGTGTAGCCTCCAGTTCTACTGTAAGAAACCTCAGAGTCTTATTGGACCAGGAGCTCTCATTTAAAGCTCATATAAATCAAGCCTGTAAAACAGACTATTTCCATCTGTGTAATAAAGATAAAATCAGAAGAATCCTGCCTAAAAGTGAAGCTGAAAAACGTCTCCTGCATTTGTAACGACTAGATTAGACTATTGTAACTCCTGCTCACAGCAGGTCCTAAAAGCTCCATAAAAAGCTTTCAACTGATTAAAAATGCAGCAGCAAGATTACTAACAGGAACTAAAAGAAGAGAGCACATTACGCCGGTGCTGAAGTCTCTTCACTGGCTCCTGTCGAGTTTAGAATCAAATTTAAAATTCTACTCTTGACCTACAAAGCCATAAATGACATGGCCCCATCCTACCTCAAAGATGCTATAGAACCATATCATCCAAACAGAGCTCTTCACTCTCAGAATGCTGGCCTTCTGGTGGTCCCAAGAGTCTCTAAAAGCACAGTAGGAGGTAGAGCCTTCTGGTGGTCCCAAGAGTCTCTAAAAGCACAGTAGGATGAAGATCCTTATGGTGGTCCTAAGAGTCTCTAAAATCACAGGAGGTGGTAGAGCCTTCTGGTGGTCCCAAGAGTCTCTAATATCACAGTAGGAGGTAGAGCCTTCTGGTGGTCCTAAGAGTCTCTAAAAGCACAGTAGGAGGTAGAGCCTTCTGGTGGTCCCAAGAGTCTCTAAAATCACAGGAGGTGGTAGAGCCTTCTGGTGGTCCCAAGAGTCTCTAAAAGCACAGTAGGAGGTAGAGCCTTCCGGTGGTCCCAAGAGTCTCTAAAAGCACAGTAGAAGGTAGAGCCTTCTGGTGGTCCCAAGAGTCTCTAAAAGCACAGTAGGAGGTAGAGCCTTCCGGTGGTCCCAAGAGTCTCTAAAAGCACAGTAGGAGGTAGAGCCTTCTGGTGGTCCCAAGAGTCTCTAAAAGCACAGTAGGAGGTAGAGCTCTTGTATTATGGAATCAGCTCCTGTCCATGTTAAAGAGGCCGACACAGTCTCTTCATTTAAGTCCAGGCTTAAAACGTTCCTCTTTGAAATGACTTATGGTCAGGCCAGTTAGGAACAGAAACATAAACCCACAGCTTCAGCTACGCTGCCCTAGGAGTAACTGTGCTGGGGGAAGTATGGCAGCTTGAGCTCTATCCTCTTCTTCTGACTTATTATATCAAACAATATTTAATTTTTAATTCCACTTGCAAACTGTTCACCGCCTTCTTTTTCTTTGTCTCACTCCTGAGGACCTGTGGACCCAGATGTCCCTCTCCTGGTGAAGTGGTCCCTGCCCCGTGTGGACGGTCCCTCCTCTGCCTGAAGAGTGGCTCCAGCTCCAGTCTCCCTCACGTCTGTGAGAGTCAGATCTCTCCTTCATCTGGAACTCCTCCAAGTTTATACTTTTTCCCCAAGGAGGTTTTTTTGTAGTTTTTCCTGGCCGAGAAGGAGAGTCTAAGGACAGAAGGAGGGTCTAAGGACAGAAGGAGAGTCTAAGGACAGAAGGAGGGTCTAAGGACAGAAGGAGGGTCTAAGGACAGAAGGAGGGTCTAAGGACAGAAGGAGGGTCTAAGGACAGAAGGAGGGTCTAAGGACAGAGGACTCTGAGACATCGTCCCTCGCCACCACAGACATTGTTGATTCATTTTTCACTGTCGCCCTCAGAGGAAACTGTTGTTGTGATTTTGGGCGTTACAAAAATAAATTGAATTGAAGGACACATTCTAGGTATGGGTATGACAGTATTGCACATGGGTATGACAGTATTGCACAGGGGTATGACAGTATTGCACATGGGTATGACAGTATTGCACATGGGTATGTCAGTATTGCACATGGGTATGACAGTATTGCACATGGGTATGACAGTATTGCACAGGGGTATGACAGTATTGCACATGGGTATGACAGTATTGCACATGGGTATGTCAGTATTGCACATGGGTATGACAGTATTGCACATGGGTATGACAGTATTGCACATGGGTATGACAGTATTGCACATGGGTATGTCAGTATTGCACATGGGTATGTCAGTATTGCACATGGGTATGACAGTATTGCACATGGGTATGACAGTATTGCACATGATTATGTCAGTATTGCACATGGGTATGACAGTATTGCACATGATTATGTCAGTATTGCACATGGGTATGACAGTATTGCACATGGGTATGTCAGTATTGCACATGGGTATGACAGTATTGCACATGGGTATGACAGTATTGCACATGGGTATGACAGTATTGCACATGATTATGTCAGTATTGCACATGGGTATGTCAGTATTGCACATGGGTATGTCAGTATTGCACGTGGGTATGACAGTATTGCACATGGGTATGACAGTATTGCACATGGGTATGACAGTATTGCACATGGGTATGTCAGTATTGCACATGGGTATGACAGTGTTTGTTGTAGAGTCTGACAGCAGCAGAAGGAAAGACCTGCGAAACCTTTCCTTCACACAGCGAGGGTGGATCAGTCTCTCACTGAAGCAGCTCTCCAGAGTGGACAGAGTGTCCTGCAGGGGACAGAGTGTCCTGCAGGGGACAGAGTGTCCTGCAGGGGGTGACACTCATGGTCCAGCATAGATGTGAGTTTAGCCAGGACCCTCCTGACCCCCACCTCCTGCACCGAGTCCAGAGGACAGCCCAGGACGGAGCTTTGTCCAGTCTCTTCCTCTCCCTCTCTGTGATGATCACACCTACAGGAGCTGATGCACCACAGAGTCAGAGAAGGTCTTCAGGAGTGGCCCTGTCAGGAGTGGCCCTGTCAGGAGCGGTCCTGTCAGGAGTGGCCCTGTCACCCCAAAAGACCTGAGTCTCCTCAGGAGGTAGAGCCGACTCTGGCTCTTCCTGTACAGTCTGTGTTATGAGTCCAGTCCAGTTTGTGGTTCAGATGAACACCAGGTCCTTGTATGAGTCACTCTCTCAATGTCCCGTCCCTGGATGTTCATGAGAGAGAGAGCGGTGCAGCAGGAGATGACGGCGTCCTCCACTCCGATGCCAGGCCGGTATGCAAACTGCAGCGGGTCCATGGCTGAGCTCACGGTGGAGCGGAGGTGGTCCAGGACCAGCTCCAGTGTCTTCATCAGGTGGGACGTAGATGGACGGAGGTCTTTGGCGCGTGGTGTCTTGGGCACATGTACCAGACAGGAGGTCTTCCAGACCTGTGGTACCACCCTCAGCTTCAGAGATGGAGGTGGAGACACTAGTCTTTTACTATGAAGGTTATTTTGTGTTTTTTTTTTTTACAAAAGCTTTTATTTTACATTATATTTTACGTTATTTATTTTTTTCTTTACCCTAATCGAAAATGCGATAAAAAAAAAAAACTATACTTTAATATTAAGTTTGCAGTGTGTTTAAGAATTCACTTACATTTTTTTAAATTCAGTGCAAAAAATTTGATGTCAATTTTGATGAACTTGATGAGTTTTTCCTACTCTATTCCTTATTCTTTCTTTTTAAGAAAGAACATATACTTTTAAATGAACAGTTTAAGTTATAATATGTATATTTACATTTAGGAATGTAAATGTCATGGCCATAAGCACTTTATGTCTTTATAGTCTCCTCTCATTGTAGTCAGCAGCCTGGGCTACATGGGTGTGTCAGGCTGTGGGTGTGTCAGGCTGTGGGTGTGTCAGGCTGTGGGTGTGTCAGGCTGTGTCAGGCTGTGGGTGTGTCAGGCTGTGGGTGTGTCAGGCTGTGGGTGTGTCAGGCTGTGGGTGTGTCAGGCTGTGGGCGTGTCAGGCTGTGGGTGTGTCAGGCTGTGGGTGTGTCAGGCTGTGGGTGTGTCAGGCTGTGTCAGGCTGTGGGTGTGTCAGGCTGTGGGCGTGTCAGGCTGTGGGTGTGTCAGGCTGTGGGCGTGTCAGGCTGTGGGTGTGTCAGGCTGTGGGTGTGTCAGGCTGTGGCTGTGTCAGGCTGTGGGTGTGTCAGGCTGTGTCAGGCTGTGGGTGTGTCAGGCTGTGTCAGGCTGTGGGCGTGTCAGGCCGTGGGTGTGTCAGGCTGTGGGTGTGTCAGGCTGTGGGTGTGTCAGGCTGTGTCAGGCTGTGGGTGTGTCAGGCTGTGTCAGGCTGTGGGCGTGTCAGGCTGTGGGTGTGTCAGGCTGTGTCAGGCTGTGGGTGTGTCAGGCTGTGGGTGTGTCAGGCTGTGGGTGTGTCAGGCTGTGGGCGTGTCAGGCTGTGGGCGTGTCAGGCTGTGGGCGTGTCAGGCTGTGTCAGGCTGTGGGTGTGTCAGGCTGTGTCAGGCTGTGGGCGTGTCAGGCTGTGTCAGGCTGTGGGCGTGTCAGGCTGTGTCAGGCTGTGGGTGTGTCAGGCTGTGTCAGGCTGTGGGCGTGTCAGGCTGTGTCAGGCTGTGGGCGTGTCAGGCTGTGGGTGTTTTGTCTGTGCCAAACACGATCCAGGCGTCAGGATGAGCTGAGAGGAGGAGCTGAGAGGAAGCACAGACCTCGTCCTCTGCTCCTTGTCTAACTGATTCCTGTGGAATAAACTTACGGCTACATTAAGAGTAGATTGACCGACCAGTAAAGTAGTAGACGCCATGACGATAGAACGTTCCATGATGGTCACGTGACTTAAACTCAGACTTCTGTGTTTTATGGCGGTTGGTATCCAAGTGTCACATTATCGCCACCTACTGTAGTTGTGCGTCTTCAAAGTGTTTTATACTGTACCGTAAAAAAGAGAAAGAGAGAGTGTGACGGTTAATTCGATTGCTCAAAGTTTATCCACCAGAGGGCGCTGCAGGATAACGTTTGGACCGAGCTCTGTCGGCTTTTTATGTTTAGTGCTACATACGTTCCTAAATGTAAATATACATATTATAACTTAAACCATTCATTTAAAAGTATATGTTTTTTCTTAAAAAAGCATAAGAAATGGAACAGGAAACGATGGAATGGTCTGGAATTTGTTTTAACACTGAATTTTAAAACACAGCGCAAACTGAATGTTAAATCATTGTTTTTTTTTGTTTTAAAAATGAATATTTTTACTTGATTGGATGTAAAAAAAACACACAATTCAAATAAAAATTACACACTCACTAAAAATTACATAAATTCAGTGTAAATTAAAAGCTTTTGTAATAAAAACACCAAAATAAAAAAATCAGCTGTAGCCTCGTTCCCATGGCAGCACGTTTCCCTGGCTGCACATGTGCGGTCGAGGCTGGTGTTCAGCGAGTTCCTTCAGGTCCAGAGGCAGAAGAAGACTGTTCTATAAAGAGACGGAAATCTGTGATGCAATCTGTCCGGCTAATAAACAAACACAGGTGTAGCAGCGAAGGGGTGAGCGTGGGGGGTGAGCGTGGGGGGTGAGCGTGGGGGGTGAGTGTGGGGGGTGATCGTGAGGGGTGATCGTGGGGGGTGAGTGTGGGGGGTGATCGTGAGGGGTGAGTGTGGGGGGTGATCGTGAGGGGTGATTGTGGGGGGTGAGTGTGAAGGGTGATCATGAGGGGCGAGTATGGGGGGTGATCGTGAGGGGTGAGTGTGGGGGGTGATCGTGAGGGGTGATCGTGGGGGGTGAGTGTGGGGGGTGACGTGAGGGGCGAGTGTGGGGGGTGATCGTGGGGGGTGAGTGTGGGGGGTGAGTGTGGGGGGTGAGTGTGAGGGGTGAGTGTGGGGGGTGATCGTAGGGGGTGAGTGTGGGGGGTGATCGTGGGGGGTGAGTGTGGGGGGTGAGTGTGGGGGGTGATCGTGAGGGGCGAGTGTGGGGGGTGATCGTGAGGGGTGATCGTGAGGGGTGAGTGTGGGGGGTGATTGTGAGGGGTGATCGTGGGGGGTGAGTGTGGGGGGTGACGTGAGGGGCGAGTGTGGGGGGTGATCGTGAGGGGTGATCGTGAGGGGTGAGTGTGGGGGGTGACGTGAGGGGCGAGTGTGGGGGGTGATCGTGGGGGGTGAGTGTGGGGGGTGATCGTAGGGGGTGAGTGTGGGGGGTGAGTGTGGGGGGTGAGTGTGGGGGGTGATCGTGAGGGGTGATCGTGGGGGGTGAGTGTGGGGGGTGATCGTAGGGGGTGAGTGTGGGGGGTGATCGTAGGGGGTGAGTGTGGGGGGTGAGTGTGGGGGGTGAGTGTGGGGGGTGATCGTGCGCACGCACACATTTCAAAAAGGGACAAACAGTCGCTTGTGTTCTCAAATCGGCTATTATTCTATTCTATTATTCCTTGAAACAGAAACCTTCACAAGGCGCTATTCATCTGAGGGCGTGGCCTATGGCGGCGTATTAAAAATAATACACAATAACTCTGGATCCAAACGCAATGTGAAGGTCAATGGAAACAAGACTTCTCTGTTGAGTCGACTGCTGCTGTCGCTCTGCTTGTGAGAGACATCTGTACAAAACTGTTCACTCCCGAAGACCTGTGGAACCAGATGCTCCTCTCCTGGTGAAGTGGTCTCCTCCTCAAGAACTGGTTCTCCTCCTCAAGAACTGGTTCTCCTCTCGAGTGGCTCCAGCTCCACAGTTTCCCTCGTGTCTGTCTGTGAGAGTCAGATCTCTCCTTCACTCTGGAACTCCTCCAGGTTTTTTGTAGTTTTTCCTGGCCGAGAAGGAGGGTCTAAGGACAGAAGGAGGGTTAGGTTAGGACAGAGGACTCTGAGACATCGTCCCTCGCCACCACAGACATTGTTTGATTCATTTTTCACTGTCGCCCTCAGAGGAAACTGTTGTTGTGATTTGGGGCGTTACAAAAATAAACTGAATTGAGCGTTCAAGATCAAGGCCAGTTATGTCGCCCGGATCGGCGTCAACGGGGCCCCAGCCTTGAGCCAGGCCTGGGGTGGGTGCTCGACGGCAAGCGCCTGGTGGCCGGGTCTTTCCCCACGGGGCCCTGCCGGGCACAGCCCGAAAGAGCAACGTGGGGGCACCCTCCCGTGGGAGCCCACCACCCGCAGGAGGATCCATAAGGGGCCGGTAAAGAAAGATCTAGGCGGCAGTCGACGGCAGGGGCCTCGGCGACCAGATCTCCAGACACAGAGACTAACTCTGGGGACATGGAATGTCACCTCGCTGGGGGGGAAAGAGCCTGAGCTTGTGCGGGAGGTTGAGCAATATCGACTATATATAGTCGGCCTCACGTCCAGCACAGTTTGGGCTCTGGAACCATCTCCTCGAGAGGGGCTGGACGCTCCACTTCTCTGGTGTTGCCCGCGGGGAGAGGCGGGGCTGGTGTGGGCGGGGCTGGTGTGGGCTTATAGCCCCTCAGTTCAGCCGCCACGTGTTGGAGTTCACCCCGGTGGAGGAGAGGGTCGCGTCCCTTCGCCTTCGGGTGGGGGACAGGTCTCTCAGGTCTCTTGCAGAGTACCCGGCCTTCTTGGAGTCCTTGGGAGGAGTACTGGACAGTGCACCGGCCGGGGACTCCGTTGTTCTACTGGGGGACTTCAACGCCTACGTGGGCAATGACAGTGACACCTGGAGAGGGGTGATCGGGAAGAACGGCTTCCCCGATCTGAACCCGAGCGGTGTTCAGTTATTGGACTTCTGTGCTAGCCACGGATTGTCCATAACGAACACCATGTTCAAGCACAAGGGTGTCCATCAGTGCACATGGCGCCAGGACACCCGGTGCCTTTCGTGGCGGCAATCCCCCGAACCCGGTGGTGGACAGCGGAAGTAAGGGATGCCGTCAGACTGAAGAAGGAGGCCTATCGGGCCACTCTGGCTTGTGGGTCTCCTGAGGTCATTGACAGGTATCGGCAGGCCAAGCGAGCCGCGGCTCATGCTGTCGCAGAGGCAAAAACCCAGGCCTGGGAGGAGTTCGGGGAGGCCATGGAGGAGGACTATCGGTCGCCCCCAAAAAAATTCTTGCAAAAAAAAGCAGTGCTTCACCAACACCGTTTACGGTGCGGGTGGAGGCCTGCTGACTTCGACTAGGGATGTCGTTGGACGGTGGAAGGAATACTTTGAGGACCTCCTTAATCCCTCAGTCTTCTGAAGAGAAAGCAGAGACCGGGGACTCAGAGACTGACTCGTCCATCACCCAAGCTGAAGTCACTGAGGTTGTTACTCCTCAGTGGCTCCGGGGGTGGATGAGATCCGCCCTGAGGACCTAAAGTATCTGGATGTTGTAGGACTGTCTTGGCTGACATGTCTCTGCAACAGGGCGTGGCAGTTGGGGACCGTGCCTCTGGACTGGCAGACCGGGTGGTGGTCCCTCTGTTCAAGAAGGGGGACCGGAGGGTGTGTTCCAACTACAGAGGGATCACACTCCTCAGCCTCCCATAAGGTCTATTCCAGGTCTTGGAGAGGAGAATCCGACCGATAGTCGAACCTCAGATTCAGGAGGAGCAGAGCGGTTTAGGTCCTGGTCGTGGAACACTGGACCAGCTCTAGACTCTCCATCGGGTGCTCGAGGGTTCATGGGAGTTTGGCCAACCAGTCCACATGTGCTTTGTGGATCTAGAGAAGGCTTTCGACCGTGTCGACCTGTGTCTACAAAGTCCCTTAAGGTGCTGCTGCTCAGGGCGTCCTGAGAAAGAGACGAGGTGATGGTCTGTCCCGTCCTCCTCTGTCTGTGTTTGTCTCAGCTTCCAGGAGAACCACGCTCTCCTCCAGTTGGGGCTTCGTTGGGGCTTCGTTTGGTGCGTACCAGGCTTTAAACATGAGGGCCAGAAAAGAACGTGCTAAATCGCCATTGCTCATTTTGCACATTCTCCCTCTTGTAAAAGGAGGCCTTTATCTGTATGTTATATGTTTAAACCTTTATCTGTATGTTATATGTTTTAAACCTTTATCTGTATGTTATATGTTTAAACCTTATCTGTATGTTATATGTTTTAAACCTTTATCTGTATGTTATATGTTTAAACCTTTATCTGTATGTTATATGTTTAAACCTTTATCTGTATGTTATATGTTTTAAGCCTTTATCTGTATGTTATAAGTTTTAAGCCTTTATCTGTATGTTATATGTTTAAACCTTTATCTGTATGTTATAAGTTTTAAACCTTTATCTGTATGTTATATGTTTTAAACCTTTATCTGTATGTTATATGTTTTAAGCCTTTATCTGTATGTTATATGTTTAAACCTTTATCTGTATGTTATATGTTTTAAACCTTTATCTGTATGTTATATGTTTTAAACCTTTATCTGTATGTTATATGTTTTAAACCTTATCTGTATGTTATATGTTTTAAACCTTTATCTGTATGTTATATGTTTAAACCTTTATCTGTATGTTATATGTTCTAAACCTTTATCTGTATGTTATATGTTTAAACCTTTATCTGTATGTTATATGTTTTAAACCTTTATCTGTATGTTATATGTTTTAAACCTTTATCTGTATGTTATATGTTTTAAACCTTTATCTGTATGTTATATGTTTTAAACCTTATCTGTATGTTATATGTTTAAACCTTTATCTCTATGTTATATGTTTAAACCTTTATCTGTATGTTATATGTTTTAAACCTTTATCTGTATGTTATATGTTTAAACCTTTATCTGTATGTTATATGTTTAAACCTTTATCTCTATGTTATATGTTTAAACCTTTATCTGTATGTTATATGTTTAAACCTTTATCTGTATGTTATATGTTTAAACCTTTATCTGTATGTTATATGTTTAAACCTTTATCTGTATGTTATATGTTTTAAACCTTTATCTGTATGTTATATGTTTAAACCTTTATCTGTATGTTATATGTTTTAAACCTTTATCTGTATGTTATATGTTTTAAACCTTTATCTGTATGTTATATGTTTAAACCTTTATCTGTATGTTATATGTTCTAAACCTTTATCTGTATGTTATATGTTTTAAACCTTTATCTGTATGTTATATGTTTTAAACCTTTATCTGTATGTTATATGTTTAAACCTTTATCTCTATGTTATATGTTTAAACCTTTATCTGTATGTTATATGTTTTAAACCTTTATCTGTATGTTATATGTTTAAACCTTTATCTGTATGTTATATGTTTAAACCTTTATCTGTATGTTATATGTTTAAACCTTTATCTGTATGTTATATGTTTTAAACCTTTATCTGTATGTTATATGTTTTAAACCTTATCTGTATGTTATATGTTTAAACCTTTATCTCTATGTTATATGTTTAAACCTTTATCTGTATGTTACATGTTCTAAACCTTTATCTGTATGTTATATGTTTTAAACCTTTATCTGTATGTTATATGTTTTAAACCTTTATCTGTATGTTATATGTTTTAAACCTTATCTGTATGTTATATGTTTAAACCTTTATCTCTATGTTATATGTTTAAACCTTTATCTGTATGTTATATGTTTAAACCTTTATCTGTATGTTATATGTTCTAAACCTTTATCTGTATGTTATATGTTTTAAACCTTTATCTGTATGTTATATGTTTAAACCTTTATCTGTATGTTATATGTTTTAAACCTTTATCTGTATGTTATATGTTTTAAACCTTTATCTGTATGTTATATGTTTAAACCTTTATCTGTATGTTATATGTTTAAACCTTTATCTCTATGTTATATGTTTAAACCTTTATCTGTATGTTATATGTTTTAAACCTTATCTGTATGTTATATGTTTAAACCTTTATCTGTATGTTATATGTTTAAACCTTTATCTGTATGTTATATGTTTTAAACCTTTATCTGTATGTTATATGTTTTAAACCTTTATCTGTATGTTATATGTTTAAACCTTTATCTGTATGTTATATGTTTTAAGCCTTTATCTGTATGTTATATGTTTTAAACCTTTATCTGTATGTTATATGTTTTAAACCTTTATCTGTATGTTATATGTTTTAAACCTTTATCTGTATGTTATATGTTTTAAACCTTTATCTGTATGTTATATGTTTTAAACCTTTATCTGTATGTTATATGTTTTAAACCTTTATCTGTATGTTATATGTTTTAAACCTTATCTGTATGTTATATGTTTAAACCTTTATCTCTATGTTATATGTTTAAACCTTTATCTGTATGTTATATGTTCTAAACCTTTATCTGTATGTTATATGTTTTAAACCTTTATCTGTATGTTATATGTTTAAACCTTTATCTGTATGTTATATGTTTTAAACCTTTATCTGTATGTTATATGTTTAAACCTTTATCTGTATGTTATATGTTCTAAACCTTTATCTGTATGTTATATGTTTTAAACCTTTATCTGTATGTTATATGTTTTAAACCTTTATCTGTATGTTATATGTTTTAAACCTTATCTGTATGTTATATGTTTAAACCTTTATCTCTATGTTATATGTTTAAACCTTTATCTGTATGTTATATGTTTAAACCTTTATCTGTATGTTATATGTTTTAAACCTTTATCTGTATGTTATATGTTTAAACCTTTATCTGTATGTTATATGTTTAAACCTTTATCTCTATGTTATATGTTTAAACCTTTATCTGTATGTTATATGTTTTAAACCTTTATCTCTATGTTATATGTTTAAACCTTTATCTGTATGTTATATGTTTAAACCTTTATCTGTATGTTATATGTTCTAAACCTTTATCTGTATGTTATATGTTTAAACCTTTATCTGTATGTTATATGTTTTAAACCTTTATCTGTATGTTATATGTTTTAAACCTTATCTGTATGTTATATGTTTAAACCTTTATCTGTATGTTATATGTTTAAACCTTTATCTGTATGTTATATGTTTTAAACCTTTATCTGTATGTTATATGTTTAAACCTTTATCTCTATGTTATATGTTTAAACCTTTATCTGTATGTTATATGTTCTAAACCTTTATCTGTATGTTATATGTTTTAAACCTTTATCTGTATGTTATATGTTATAAACCTTTATCTGTATGTTATATGTTTAAACCTTTATCTGTATGTTATATGTTTAAACCTTTATCTGTATGTTATATGTTTAAACCTTTATCTGTATGTTATATGTTTTAAACCTTTATCTGTATGTTATATGTTTAAACCTTTATCTGTATGTTATATGTTTAAACCTTTATCTGTATGTTATATGTTTAAACCTTTATCTGTATGTTATATGTTTAAACCTTTATCTGTATGTTATATGTTTTAAACCTTTATCTGTATGTTATATGTTTAAACCTTTATCTGTATGTTATATGTTTAAACCTTTATCTGTATGTTATATGGTTTAAACCTTTATCTGTATGTTATATGTTTTAAACCTTTATCTGTATGTTATATGTTTAAACCTTTATCTGTATGTTATATGTTTAAACCTTTATCTGTATGTTATATGTTTAAACCTTTATCTGTATGTTATATGTTTAAACCTTTATCTGTATGTTATATGTTTAAACCTTTATCTGTATGTTATATGTTTAAACCTTTATCTGTATGTTATATGTTTTAAACCTTTATCTGTATGTTATATGTTTAAACCTTTATCTGTATGTTATATGTTTAAACCTTTATCTGTATGTTATATGGTTTAAACCTTTATCTGTATGTTATATGTTTTAAACCTTTATCTGTATGTTATATGTTTAAACCTTTATCTGTATGTTATATGTTTAAACCTTTATCTGTATGTTATATGTTTAAACCTTTATCTGTATGTTATATGTTTAAACCTTTATCTGTATGTTATATGTTCTAAACCTTTATCTGTATGTTATATGTTCTAAACCTTTATCTGTATGTTATATGTTTAAACCTTTATCTGTATGTTATATGTTTTAAACCTTTATCTGTATGTTATATGTTTAAACCTTTATCTGTATGTTATATGTTTAAACCTTTATCTGTATGTTATATGTTTAAACCTTTATCTGTATGTTATATGTTTAAACCTTTATCTGTATGTTATGAGTCTGTTTGCCGTTACCCGACCGAGCTGCTATGAAACTAGCCGACTAAAAAAAAAAAAAATATCAGCATTTTGCTGAAAAAACGTCTAAATCTTTTATTTTTAAAATATTTCGCCGACTCACCGACCGGACTGTCCTGAACCACCGTGTCAATCAAATACTTTCATCACGCTCGTTAACTTGACTTTCATCTCAAAGGACTGATGACGCACCACGTGACACATGCGCGACATCTTCAGTCCTCCACATGGGTCTGCAACACAACAGAGCGTGAGGAGGAGTCGACTTATTGTCTTTTCCAGTGTGATTTATCCGTGTCGGCGCCACTGACATGTCCAGAGTAATGTCAGGCTCTGTCAGGGTGTGAAATTTGACTTACGTAAATGGATTCTGGAATGTAACACGCCCAGCAGCGTCATCACAACAAACATGGCGGCGCCCTTGTCCCCCGCATGTTCCCCCCGCTCGCCTTCGCTACCAAAATAAAGGATAGCGGTGTACAAAAGGTCCATTGAAATATCTTAAAATCGTGAGATTTAGTCTCCCGATCGGGTTGAGAGAGACGTTTTCCATCATTGACTGTTGAAGCCTGACCCCTGGACTGTTGAAGCCTCTGACCCCTGGACTGTAGAAGGCTCTGACCCCTGGACTGTTGAAGCCTCTGACCCCTGGACTGTTGAAGCCTGACCCCTGGACTGTTGAAGCCCGACCCCTGGACTGTTGAAGCCTGACCTCTGGACTGTTGAAGCCTCTGACCCCTGGACTGTTGAAGCCTGACCCCTGGACTGTTGAAGCCTCTGACCCCTGGACTGTTGAAGCCTCTGACATCTGGACTGTTGAAGCCTCTGACCCCTGGACTGTTGAAGCCTCTGACCCCTGGACTGTTGAAGCCTGACCCCTGGACTGTAGAAGCCTCTGACCCCTGGACTGTTGAAGCCTGACCCCTGGACTGTTGAAGCCTGACCCCTGGACTGTTGAAGCCTCTGACCCCTGGACTGTTGAAGCCTGACCCCTGGACTGTTGAAGCCTCTGACCCCTGTACTGTTGAAGCCTCTGACCTCTGGACTGTTGAAGCCTCTGACATCTGGACTGTTGAAGCCGCTGACCCCTGGACTGTTGAAGCCTCTGACCCCTGGACTGTTGAAGCCTGACCCCTGGACTGTTGAAGCCTGACCCCTGGACTGTTGAAGCCTCTGACCCCTGGACTGTTGAAGCCTGACCCCTGGACTGTTGAAGCCTGACCCCTGGACTGTTGAAGCCTCTGACCCCTGGACTGTTGAAGCCTGACCCCTGGACTGTTGAAGCCTGACCTCTGGACTGTTGAAGCCTCTGACCCCTGGACTGTTGAAGCCTGACCCCTGGACTGTTGAAGCCTGACCCCTGGACTGTTGAAGCCTGACCCCTGGACTGTTGAAGCCTCTGACCCCTGGACTGTTGAAGCCTGACCCCTGGACTGTTGAAGCCTGACCTCTGGACTGTTGAAGCCTCTGACCCCTGGACTGTTGAAGCCTGACCCCTGGACTGTTGAAGCCTGACCCCTGGACTGTTGAAGCCTGACCCCTGGACTGTTGAAGCCTCTGACCCCTGGACTGTTGAAGCCTCTGACCTCTGGACTGTTGAAGCCTCTGACCCCTGGACTGTTGAAGCCTCTGACCCCTGGACTGTTGAAGCCTGACCCCTGGACTGTTGAAGCCTGACCCCTGGACTGTTGAAGCCTGACCTCTGGACTGTTGAAGCCTCTGACCCCTGGACTGTTGAAGCCTGACCCCTGGACTGTTGAAGCCTGACCCCTGGACTGTTGAAGCCTCTGACCCCTGGACTGTTGAAGCCTCTGACCTCTGGACTGTTGAAGCCTCTGACCTCTGGACTGTTGAAGCCTCTGACCCCTGGACTGTTGAAGCCTCTGACCTCTGGACTGTTGAAGCCTCTGACCTCTGGACTGTTGAAGCCTCTGACCCCTGGACTGTTGAAGCCTGACCCCTGGACTGTTGAAGCCTGACCTCTGGACTGTTGAAGCCTCTGACCCCTGGACTGTTGAAGCCTGACCCCTGGACTGTTGAAGCCTGACCCCTGGACTGTTGAAGCCTGACCCCTGGACTGTTGAAGCCTGACCCCTGGACTGTTGAAGCCTGACCCCTGGACTGTTGAAGCCTCTGACCCCTGGACTGTTGAAGCCTCTGACCCCGGACTGTTGAAGCCTGACCTCTGGACTGTTGAAGCCTCTGACCCCTGGACTGTTGAAGCCTCTGACCCCTGGACTGTTGAAGCCTCTGACCTCTGGACTGTTGAAGCCTCTGACCTCTGGACTGTTGAAGCCTCTGACCCCTGGACTGTTGAAGCCTCTGACCTCTGGACTGTTGAAGCCTCTGACCTCTGGACTGTTGAAGCCTCTGACCCCTGGACTGTTGAAGCCTGACCCCTGGACTGTTGAAGCCTGACCTCTGGACTGTTGAAGCCTCTGACCCCTGGACTGTTGAAGCCTGACCCCTGGACTGTTGAAGCCTGACCCCTGGACTGTTGAAGCCTGACCCCTGGACTGTTGAAGCCTGACCCCTGGACTGTTGAAGCCTGACCCCTGGACTGTTGAAGCCTCTGACCCCTGGACTGTTGAAGCCTCTGACCCCGGACTGTTGAAGCCTGACCTCTGGACTGTTGAAGCCTCTGACCCCTGGACTGTTGAAGCCTGACCCCTGGACTGTTGAAGCCTGACCCCTGGACTGTTGAAGCCTGACCCCTGGACTGTTGAAGCCTCTGACCCCTGGACTGTTGAAGCCTGACCCCTGGACTGTTGAAGCCTGACCTCTGGACTGTTGAAGCCTGACCCCTGGACTGTTGAAGCCTGACCCCTGGACTGTTGAAGCCTGACCCCTGGACTGTTGAAGCCTGACCCCTGGACTGTTGAAGCCTCTGACCCCTGGACTGTTGAAGCCTCTGACCTCTGGACTGTTGAAGCCTCTGACCCCTGGACTGTTGAAGCCTCTGACCCCTGGACTGTTGAAGCCTGACCCCTGGACTGTTGAAGCCTGACCCCTGGACTGTTGAAGCCTGACCTCTGGACTGTTGAAGCCTCTGACCCCTGGACTGTTGAAGCCTGACCCCTGGACTGTTGAAGCCTGACCCCTGGACTGTTGAAGCCTCTGACCTCTGGACTGTTGAAGCCTCTGACCCCTGGACTGTTGAAGCCTCTGACCTCTGGACTGTTGAAGCCTCTGACCTCTGGACTGTTGAAGCCTCTGACCCCTGGACTGTTGAAGCCTGACCCCTGGACTGTTGAAGCCTGACCTCTGGACTGTTGAAGCCTCTGACCCCTGGACTGTTGAAGCCTGACCCCTGGACTGTTGAAGCCTGACCCCTGGACTGTTGAAGCCTGACCCCTGGACTGTTGAAGCCTGACCCCTGGACTGTTGAAGCCTCTGACCCCTGGACTGTTGAAGCCTGACCCCTGGACTGTTGAAGCCTGACCCCTGGACTGTTGAAGCCTGACCCCTGGACTGTTGAAGCCTGACCCCTGGACTGTTGAAGCCTGACCCCTGGACTGTTGAAGCCTGACCTCTGGACTGTTGAAGCCTCTGACCCCTGGACTGTTGAAGCCTCTGACCTCTGGACTGTTGAAGCCTGACCCCTGGACTGTTGAAGCCTCTGACCCCTGGACTGTTGAAGCCTGACCCCTGGACTGTTGAAGCCTGACCCCTGGACTGTTGAAGCCTGACCCCTGGACTGTTGAAGCCTGACCTCTGGACTGTTGAAGCCTCTGACCCCTGGACTGTTGAAGCCTCTGACCTCTGGACTGTTGAAGCCTCTGACCCCTGGACTGTTGAAGCCTCTGACCTCTGGACTGTTGAAGCCTCTGACCCCTGGACTGTTGAAGCCTCTGACCCCTGGACTGTTGAAGCCTGACCCCTGGACTGTTGAAGCCTGACCCCTGGACTGTTGAAGCCTGACCTCTGGACTGTTGAAGCCTCTGACCCCTGGACTGTTGAAGCCTGACCCCTGGACTGTTGAAGCCTGACCCCTGGACTGTTGAAGCCTGACCCCTGGACTGTTGAAGCCTGACCTCTGGACTGTTGAAGCCTCTGACCTCTGGACTGTTGAAGCCTGACCCCTGGACTGTTGAAGCCTCTGACCCCTGGACTGTTGAAGCCTGACCCCTGGACTGTTGAAGCCTGACCTCTGGACTGTTGAAGCCTCTGACCCCTGGACTGTTGAAGCCTGACCTCTGGACTGTTGAAGCCTCTGACCCCTGGACTGTTGAAGCCTGACCCCTGGACTGTTGAAGCCTCTGACCTCTGGTGGTCACTCCGAGTCAAAAAATGACAAAATTTTGATCTTTTTTTTTGCCTTCAAAGTGAAAAAAATAAGAATTTGCCGACCGACCGAGCCAGATGAAAAATGTTGACTCGGGTTACAGCAAACAGACAATTTATTTGGGGCAGCCCCAGTTTTACACCTTTATTAGTTTGTTGTGAAAAAAGTGACAGTCTTTAATGCCCTAAAGTCACACGAAGCAGACAAACTTTAGACAAATGTTCAGTTTTATTTCAGTCTGATCAGAGGAGCAGGATTAGAACACAAGTTAGGCCAAAGTGTGGAAGACGCTCAGTACCCAGAATGCACCTCACCTCACACAGACGCCACAAACACAACATGATTCTTCAGCTACGGAATCAACTTATTTCTTTCAAACATTCAGAAACGCATATCACAGAAGCAACATTTTCTATATTATTTTATTGTTTGAGAGCAATTGTGGGTTAAACGTGTTGCATCATCATCTAAAATTCACAAATCACAATTTTGTAAGAAAAATGAAAGTTGTATAAATCCAAACATTGAAGTTTGCGCTTTATCAAACAAAACACTAATATTAGATTTAAAAATCCTACAAAATTACATTAACATTCTATAAATTAATTCCATCCACAAAACTTTCCTCCGTAATCTGAGGCAGGCGGGTTTCCAGAGCACAGCGCCCCCTGGAGGACGCTCAGTGTCATGACGTGAGCACAGCGCCCCCTGGAGGACGCTCAGTGTCATGACGTGAGCACAGCGCCCCCTGGAGGACGCTCAGTGTCATGACGTGAGCACAGCGCCCCCTGGAGGACGCTCAGTGTCAGTGTCATGACGTGAGCACAGCGCCCCCTGGAGGACGCTCAGTGTCATGACGTGAGCACAGCGCCCCCTGGAGGACGCTCAGTGTCATGACGTGAGCACAGCGCCCCCTGGAGGACGCTCAGTGTCATGACGTGAGCACAGCGCCCCCTGGAGGACGCTCAGTGTCAGTGTCATGACGTGAGCACAGCGCCCCCTGGAGGACACTCAGTGTCATGACGTGAGCACAGCGCCCCCTGGAGGACGCTCAGTGTCATGACGTGAGCACAGCGCCCCCTGGAAGACGCTCACATGTGTCATGACGTGAGCACAGCGCCCCCTGGAGGACGCTCAGTGTCATGACGTGAGCACAGCGCCCCCTGGAAGACGCTCACATGTGTCATGACGTGAGCACAGCGCCCCCTGGAGGATGCTCAGTGTCAGTGTCATGACGTGAGCACAGCGCCCCCTGGAGGACGCTCAGTGTCAGTGTCATGACGTGAGCACAGCGCCCCCTGGAGGACGCTCAGTGTCAGTGTCATGACGTGAGCACAGCGCCCCCTGGAGGACGCTCAGTGTCAGTGTCATGACGTGAGCACAGCGCCCCCTGGAGGACGCTCAGTGTCATGACGTGAGCACAGCGCCCCCTGGAGGACGCTCAGTGTCAGTGTCATAACGTGAGCACAGCGCCCCCTGGAGGACGCTCAGTGTCATGACGTGAGCACAGCGCCCCCTGGAGGACGCTCAGTGTCATGACGTGAGCACAGCGCCCCCTGGAGGACGCTCAGTGTCATGACGTGAGCACAGCGCCCCCTGGAGGACGCTCAGTGTCAGTGTCATGACGTGAGCACAGCGCCCCCTGGAGGACACTCAGTGTCATGACGTGAGCACAGCGCCCCCTGGAGGACGCTCAGTGTCATGACGTGAGCACAGCGCCCCCTGGAAGACGCTCACATGTGTCATGACGTGAGCACAGCGCCCCCTGGAGGACGCTCAGTGTCATGACGTGAGCACAGCGCCCCCTGGAAGACGCTCACATGTGTCATGACGTGAGCACAGCGCCCCCTGGAGGATGCTCAGTGTCAGTGTCATGACGTGAGCACAGCGCCCCCTGGAGGACGCTCAGTGTCAGTGTCATGACGTGAGCACAGCGCCCCCTGGAGGACGCTCAGTGTCAGTGTCATGACGTGAGCACAGCGCCCCCTGGAGGACGCTCAGTGTCAGTGTCATGACGTGAGCACAGCGCCCCCTGGAGGACGCTCAGTGTCATGACGTGAGCACAGCGCCCCCTGGAGGACGCTCAGTGTCAGTGTCATAACGTGAGCACAGCGCCCCCTGGAGGACGCTCAGTGTCATGACGTGAGCACAGCGCCCCCTGGAGGACGCTCAGTGTCAGTGTCATAACGTGAGCGTACAGATATGACAGTAGTTTGGTCCAGGTCTAAGTCTTGTTTTTGTAAATAAAAGGATTTCAACATGATGACTGCCCCTCCCACATTGCCGTGGAAACCCGCTGTAGTGTTTGACTGAGCACAGACCTGACACGTAAGGATTGGACTAAACCTCTGAAGAGTGGTTAGAACATGAAGAGCAGATTAAAAAGTACGGCTTTTATTGTCCACATGTCGAGTGCAAAGGAACAGACTGAGCAGAAGTGTGTGCAGTGTGTGAGTCTGTGTGAGTCCATCTGCGTGAGTCCATCTGCGTGAGTCCATCTGCGTGAGTCCATCTGCGTGAGTCCATCTGCGTGAGTCCGTCTGCGTGAGTCCGTCTGCGTGAGTCCGTCTGCGTGAGTCCGTCTGCGTGAGTCCGTCTGCGTGAGTCCGTCTGCGTGAGTCCGTCTGCGTGAGTCCGTCTGCGTGAGTCCGTCTGCGTGAGTCCGTCTGCGCGAGTCCGTCTGCGCGAGTCCGTCTGCGCGAGTCTGTCTGCGTCTGCGTGAGTCCGTCTGCGTGAGTCCGTCTGCGTGAGTCCGTCTGCGTGAGTCCGTCTGCGTGAGTCCGTCTGCGTGAGTCCGTCTGCGTGAGTCCGTCTGCGTGAGTCCGTCTGCGCGAGTCCGTCTGCGCGAGTCTGTCTGCGTCTGCGTGAGTCCGTCTGCGTGAGTCCGTCTGCGTGAGTCCGTCTGCGTGAGTCCGTCTGCGTGAGTCCGTCTGCGTGAGTCTGTCTGCGTCTGCGTGAGTCTGTCTGCGTCTGCGTGAGTCTGTCTGCGTGAGTCTGTCTGCGTGAGTCT
>NW_027315812.1:32949167-32951667 GCF_026437365.1 Eucyclogobius newberryi
GACAGAAGGTCATAAAGACAGAAGGTCATAAGACAGAAGGTCGTAAAGACAGAAGGTCATAAGACAGAAGGTCTTAAAGACAGAAGGTCATAAGACAGAAGGTCATAAAGACAGAAGGTCATAAGAAAGAAGGTCTTAAAGACAGAAGGTCATAAGACAGAAGGTCGTAAAGACAGAAGGTCATAAAGACAGAAGGTCATAAAGACAGAAGGTCATAAGACAGAAGGTCGTAAAGACAGAAGGTCATAAAGACAGAAGGTCATAAAGACAGAAGGTCATAAGACAGAAGGTCATAAAGACAGAAGGTCATAAGACAGAAGGTCGTAAAGACAGAAGGTCATAAGACAGAAGGACTACCTCAAAGGACAGGTCTCTGATGAGGACGTCTCCGTTGGGCGTGGCTAACGGTGTGTGCTCGAACCTGGAGGAAGCACAAGTTTAAAAGTTTACTGACAAATAGTAGAACATTCCGGGCAAAGCAATAACATCTGGAGGCCTCCAGTGTGTCTTGTGTGTGTGTGTCGTGTGTGTCGTGTCGTGTGCGTGTCGTGTGCGTGTCATGTGCGTGTCGTGTATTGTGTGTCGTGTGTGTGTGTCTCGTGTGTGTCGTGTATTGTGTGTGTTGTGTCTCGTGTGTGTCGTGTGTGTCGTGTCTCGTGTGTGTCGTGTCTCGTGTGTCTCGTGTGTGTCGTGTATTGTGTGTGTGGTGTGTCGTTGTGTGTGTGGTGTATTGTGTGTGTTGTGTCTCGTGTGTGTCGTGTGTGTCGTGTCTCGTGTGTGTCGTGTATTGTGTGTGTGGTGTGTCGTTGTGTGTGTGGTGTGTCGTTGTGTGTGTGGTGTGTCGTTGTGTGTGTGGTGTGTCGTTGTGTGTGTGGTGTGTCGTTGTGTGTGTGGTGTATTGTGTGTTGTGTGGTGTGGAAGTGTGAACCCACTTGATGACGTTGTCCTGGTTGATGATTCGGCCGTTGCCTGGCACCAGCACCTGCTTCTGAGACGAGTCAGACTCTAGAACAAATAAAGGTTCATTCATTCACCTCTCTCTGACCAGGTATGAACCCGTCCAGGTCCAGAGGTAGACCTCTCTTGACCTCTCTTGACCTCTCTTGACCTCTCTTGACCCCTCTTGACCTCTCTTGACCTCTCTTGACCTCTCTTGACCTCTCTTGACCTAGGGCTAAGTCAAACATTTGTAACACATCTACACTAAACAAGAGACAGTATAAAAGATTAAAAACAGAACTACATTTAGAAGCACTGACAATTGTCATATGATTTACACTGTTTGAAGTGGAACCTTCAGCCCAAACTGTCTGGTGACTGAACACGGTAAACACACTAAACACACTGAACACGCTGAACACGCTAAACACGCACTAAACACGGTGAACACACTAAACACGCACTGAACACGCTGAACACGCTGAACACACTGAACACGCAGAACACGCTTAACACACTTAACACGCTAAACACGCTAAACACACTTAACACGCTTAACACGCTAAACACGCTGAACACGCTAAACACGCACTAAACACGGTGAACACACTAAAAACGCACTGAACACGCTGAACACGCTGAACACACTGAACACGCAGAACACGCAGAACACGCTGAACACGCAGAACACGCAGAACACGCTGAACACGCTGAACACGCTGAACACGCTGAACACGCTGAACACGCTGAACACGCTGAACACACTGAACACACTGAACACACTGAACACACTGAACACGCTGAACACGCTGAACACGCTGAACACGCTGAACACGCTGAACACGCTGAACACGCTGAACACGCTGAACACGCTGAACACGCTGAACACACTGAACACACTGAACACACTGAACACGCTGAACACGCTGAACACACTGAACACGCTGAACACGCTGAACACACTGACAGATGAGAGATCCAGCAGGTTCAGCTCTGAGCAGGCTGAGCGGTGCTAAACGTGTCAAACACACAATGAGGTCACTTCTAGAAGCAATTGTCCATACGGAAAGAAATGTTCAGCCCGTTCCAGTGAGGCTGGGCGGCCGTAAAGAACCTCTGCAGCGCAAAGTGACATTTGACAGATCATCACAAAGATTATTCATATAAATAGAAACTAAAATAGGAATGGCCTAAAATGGCCCTGAGGTGCACACGTCCAGAAAAGAGGAAGTCTCTGTCTCTGTGTGTCTCTCTGTCTCTCTCTCACTGCCGTCTCTCTCTCACTCTCTCTCTCTCTCACTGCTCTCTCTCTCCTCACTCTCTCTCTCTCCTCACTCTCTCTCTCTCCTCACTCTCTCTCTCTCCTCACTCTCTCTCTCTCCTCACTCTCTCTCTCTCCTCACTCTCTCTCTCTCCTCACTCTCTCTCTCCTCACTCTCTCTCTCTCCTCACTCTCTCTCTCTCCTCACTCTCTCTCTCTCCTCACTCTCTCTCTCTCCTCACTCTCTCTCTCCTCACTCTCTCTCTCCTCACTCTCTCTCTCTCCTAACTCTCTCTCTCC
>NW_027315812.1:32954167-32956667 GCF_026437365.1 Eucyclogobius newberryi
CTCTCTCTCTCACTGCTGTCTCTCTCTCACTGCTGTCTCTCTCTCACTGCTGTCTCTCTCTCACTGCTGTCTCTCTCTCTCACTGCTGTCTCTCTCTCTCACTGCTGTCTCTCTCTCTCACTGCTGTCTCTCTCTCTCACTGCTGTCTCTCTCTCTCACTGCTGTCTCTCTCTCTCACTGCTGTCTCTCTCTCTCACTGCTGTCTCTCTCTCTCACTGCTGTCTCTCTCTCTCACTGCTGTCTGTCTCTCACTGCTGTCTGTCTCTCTCTCACTGCTGTCTGTCTCTCTCTCACTGCTGTCTGTCTCTCTCTCACTGCTGTCTCTCTCTCACTGCTGTCTCTCTCTCACTGCTGTCTGTCTCTCTCTCACTGCTGTCTGTCTCTCACTGCTGTCTGTCTCTCACTGCTGTCTGTCTCTCTCTCACTGCTGTCTGTCTCTCTCTCACTGCTGTCTGTCTCTCTCTCACTGCTGTCTGTCTCTCTCTCACTGCTGTCTGTCTCTCTCTCACTGCTGTCTGTCTCTCTCTCACTGCTGTCTGTCTCTCTCTCACTGCTGTCTCTCTCTCACTGCTGTCTCTCTCTCACTGCTGTCTCTCTCTCACTGCTGTCTCTCTCTCACTGCTGTCTCTCTCACTGCTGTCTCTCTCACTGCTGTCTCTCTCACTGCTGCCTGTCTCTCTCTCACTGCTGCCTGTCTCTCTCTCTCTCACTGCTGTCTCTCTCTCACTGCTGTCTCTCTCTCACTGCTGTCTCTCTCTCACTGCTGTCTCTCTCTCACTGCTGTCTCTCTCTCACTGCTGTCTCTCTCTCACTGCTGTCTCTCTCTCACTGCTGTCTCTCTCTCACTGCTGTCTCTCTCTCACTGCTGTCTCTCTCTCACTGCTGTCTCTCTCTCACTCTCTCACTGCTGTCTCTCTCTCACTGCTGTCTCTCTCTCACTGCTGTCTCTCTCTCACTGCTGTCTCTCTCTCACTGCTGTCTCTCTCTCACTGCTGTCTCTCTCTCACTGCTGTACCTCTGTCCTGCTGGACCATGGTGCGCTCGTATTTCCCAGCATTCAGCTCCTTCAGCACCTTCATCAGCTCTGTGATTCGGGCCGTGAACCTGAGCAGGTGAAAGAATATCAAAATCAACGAACGTTCTGTTTGTAGGACCGTCCTTAAAACTTTGTGGAGGAGAGAAGCTCACCCTGAGAGGCGGGTCATCTCCCTCCCAGCCAGGACGATCCTGCCCAGGGCCTGGGACATCCTCAGCAGCATGCGCCCGCTCTGGTAGTAGTCCTGCAGCACATACACACTCACTACAGAGCCAATGCACAAGGAGGAAAGTGAAACATGCATCATTTGTATTGTTATTCTTTTTCTCTTCTGCGCCGTATGCTCTTGCGCTTTGTTTATGGAGACATGGCTCTCCAAACCTGTAGTGAGGACTTCTAAGTAGTGGACCAATGAGGCTGTGGAGGAGGAGCTGTGAATGCTGTTCCTTCACATGCTCAAATCTAATGGCACGGTTGATGAAGTGTCAGAGGCACATGGGAGTTGAAGTGTGGTGCACGTACCTCCAGCAGCTCCGATTGAGTGCTGTGCAGGTGCCTAGGGTCCGACAGGTTCAGGAAGGGCCGACTCACCACCAGGTACCCCACCACTGTGGCTATGTCTGCACAGGAAGCACACAAGGACAAACAGCAAAGAGTGCTCAGGTCAGGAATGGTGCACAATACTGCATATTGCAAAGGTTTTATATCGCAGTGATGGAGGGAGGAGATCCAGTACAAAAACAACTAAACAATGTGCTAATAATAAGTCTGGATGCTGAGAAAGCTTAAAGTGCTGCAATAAAACATATTAGGGCTCATTCTGACAGTCCAACATCAAAAAATGTTGTTTGTGCTGTACTTGGAACCATTGGCCCAATATATTAGACAGGAACAACAATTCATGGTGTCACTATCTATGGGCTGGAACATAAGGGGCCTTTTCCATCAGCACAGACTGGACTCACATTTCCATTTGGTGCTACCTCCTCAGACCAGGTACTTTCTAGTCCCCTCTTCCCCCTCGGGCCAAGTCCAGCCAAGTAGGGACTAAACGTGATGTCCACAGACCGTTTGACGCCGACTGGATAAAAGTGTAATGTTTCTGCAGCAGGAGACACCTCTGTGTCCTCCGCAAACAAGCTGCAAGTACGAGTTTAGAGTCTTAACCATTTATAAAAAACATTTATAAATGTGAGACATTAATGCAGACCACCAAGCTCTGTTAAGCTTCAAAACTCTGTTTTATTACAATCAGAAGAGATATTCATGGATAAATGAGTCTGGGGAGGAAGTGAATCTAGATCTTGTTGCAGCATTTATTCAGGAGCTTTGTTTTGCCTGAAAAGTACGGTAGACATTAAATAAGGTGAATTTACTTTAAGTAAGCATACCGTTTATCATAAAACCTTTTTTCCAATGAATAAAACGTCACAGCTCTTCTTCTTCCTTCTCTGTTTGAGTACA